>NW_026970139.1:300000-442000 GCF_028390025.1 Pseudophryne corroboree | reverse complement strand
TGGGAGATAAGGCAGTCAGTGTGGTGTGCGGTAGATGATCAGGGATCATCTACATTGATAAAAGTATAAATTGTGTTACGGTGGATTTTTGTTTTGCGTACACGTGTCTCTAACAAAGACTAGCGTACGCAATCCAAAGGCAGACGCACGCAGCGTACATTACGCAACGTAGCGTCCGGTTACGCCCACGTAGCTCAAGTAACGCAGAGGCGATAAGTAACGCACAGCGGTAGATAACGCGACGCGGTAAATAACGCAAATCTATTTTTGGAAATCTGAAATTTAGTTTAACAGATCCTGCTCCTAATTGGTAACACAGCTGGGCTAAAGAAAATTTCTGCGCAGAAATAGAAGTGGAAGCAAAAGTGTACATGTGTTGAGTGAGTGTGTTTTTGTATACATAAGTTTATATAACTTAGAGGTTGAACCAAAAAGAAATCGGGTACTCGTAAAGGACATACGTGTAAGTGACATATACGGTGGCTAAGGAGGCATCCTTGGTTAAATAAAATATGAGCATTAGAGTATAGCGGATCACAAGGTAACAAGACCAGGAGGTCACAAGGTAACAAGACAAGAAGGTCCGCTATAAAGGTACAAGAAGCACAACCCCGGGGGTTGGTGCTAAAAACCCATATAGGCCATTGGAAGCTCTGGCTGAAGGAATTTGCAGCCGCAATTTTCGATTCCATTGATCTCTCAGTACATAACAGGTAGTGCTTATGTACTGAACGATTGTACCGCACGTAATTGTGTGCAGTAGTTAGTAATCTGACCTAATACCATTAGAGTAAAGTGGTCACAAACGCTATTTGTACATTCTGACGTGATTTGTGTAATTTTTTATTTTTAAAGGGAAGTTCGCTGGTCACTCAGGAACTATCTAACAACCCCACCTTTACTGGAAAGAGTAAGTGTCCTGCGGGTAACCCTCATATGTTCCAGTAAACAGAAGGTTTTTTGGTAGGGCCCTGTATCGAGTACGCCAGCACCATATCGGTGTGATCAGGTCGTATTGGTCGAGGTGGGCGAGTGAGTGGGGTACTCGGTAAACCGCCACCGCCGGCCTATTTTGAATAATTTGGTTTGCTGTAAGGGTTCGCTGAAGACCGTGATATAAAGATCAAAGGAGTAGTAAGCAACACCTGCAGATTATGGGGGCCAATTGTTCAGGTAGGGGGCGATCAACCTCGGTTCGGGTTGATTCAGAGAACCGACCAGTCGGGTCGGCAAGGTACATCATGTGTGAAAAATACGGAAGTCACACAGAGGTTTTATGTGATGAATGGGAGAGAATGACTGTACAAGACAGGGAGAAATTCCCAAGAATAGGTAGCTTCAGTCCAGAAGTGTTACAAAATTTAAGGAGGAGGATATGTCTCGTAAAATCAACAAAGAGACGAATTCAGCATCATGATTATTTACAGTTGTGGCAACAGGAAGGTGAGATACAGAGAGGTTTGGCTCTGGCGGCGGGATCTGGGGCAGTCAGGAAACTGATAGCCACAGCCCCGCCACCACCATACATAGCAGGAGAGAAGTTGATTACGGAGAGAAACGCACTGGGTTGTAAAACACAAACACTTAGTAACCCTGTAAATGTTAATGATGTTAACCAAGTAACTCATGCAAGTATTAACCCGTGCAAGTTGTACCCTGTTTTGAACTTTCCTCAGGAGTGTGATCAAGAAGACGATTCAGCAACAATTTCAGCTCTCTCTCTCGCAGCCACCATAGCAGAGACCACAGTAGGCACAGCAACACCCACGAGATTAGCGAAGGCCCCTAGCGGAGGGATAGGTGAGGTCGTGTCAACGGGTAAGTACGGCACCATGCATTATACTGAAACAATTTCACCACAAGTTGTAGAATCTACACAGAATGAGGTTGTTAGAGTTAACCCTGTTAGAGTAATAGCAGTTCCCAATGGGAAAACAGATGTATCAGGAGCCACTCCCATAAGGAACATTGCCATGTACACTCCATTTTCCCGAATGGAATTAAGAACAATAGTGTCCGAATTTCCTGACCCCAGGAAAGACTTAGTTGCTAGCCAAAAATACATCAGGGATCTAGGTAACACTGTAGAACCCAACAACAAGGATTGGCAGATACTGCTAAGAGCTTGTTTACCTTCAAATGTCGACTCAGTTCAATTCTTAGCTGATTGTGGACTAGATAAAGATGTACCACTTTCAGATGTGTACAACAAAGATAACGTAAAAAGGATAAATTTACAGCTAAAGGAGTATTTCCCAGCCGTTGTTAAATGGAACAAAATATTCTCCATTAGACAAAAAGAGTCCGAAACGGCAACAGAATATTTTCATCGGGCACTATTAGAAATGGCAAAGTACACTGGAATAGAAGACATTAGGACCAACCCAAACCACCAAGAAGTAGCAGTATCTGTACTGATGGATGGTTTAAAGGAAACATTAAAGACTAGGGTTCAGACCACGCAACCATGTTGGCGAGGTCTGTCGGTGTCCACATTGAGAGAGGCTGCTATTGATCACGACAGAAACATCACTAGACACAGGGAGTCGCAAAGTGATAAGTTGATGTCAGTAAGTATACAGGCGCTGACCACAAGGCAGCCTGCGTATGTACCACCGAATCCTGTGGGTAAGTCAAGTGTAATAACATGTTTTTCTTGTAACAAACAGGGACACTATGCACGAGACTGTAGAACAAAGAGTGTACAAGATCTTTTCAACCCCCTAGACAACGACACGACACACGACATTGGGAGCAGGGTCCACAGAGGCGGAGTTTTGAGCCACACACAGGAGAAACAAAAAGATACCCCCCGAACAGAGATTGGCATGCCTCTGGTAGTTCCCAGCTAACTCCCTCACAAGTAGTCGCTGCCAGCGGGATTCAGGGAGGTCAGCATACCCACTAGGGGTGTGGCCATACCTGTAATCTGCAGCCAGTGAAATTGATTGCCAGTCTTGGAAGTGAACCAGAGATTGCAATCAATGTAGCTGGTAAAACTTTAAATTTTCTTGTAGACACAGGGGCGGCCAAGTCAGTGATAAATTCGACAGTGGGCATGAGAACCACTGGTAGGACAGTTCCAGCCATGGGAGTAACAGGAGTAGTCCAGCACTACCCTGTTAGCAAACCAGCCGAGATTACAATAGGGCCTTTGCATACCAAGCATTCGTTTTTGCTAGCTGCATCGGCACCAACCAATCTCCTGGGAAGAGACTTACTATGTAAAATGGGTTGCGTCATTTATTGTACTCCTGAAGGTGTATTCTTGGACATTCCTGAGAATCACGCTCAGGAAGTACGAGACATGTTAGACTCCCCATCAAAATTAATGTCACATCCCATTATGACAAATAGGAATCCATCCCAAATAGAAGAAATGACATCTCAGATACCAGAGTCACTTTGGACAAAAGATGGACAGGACACTGGATTAATGGCAAACGTAGCTCCAGTAGTTGTACAAGTAAAAGATGGTAGGATAGCTCCAAAGATCCCACAGTATCCTCTGAAGCCAGAGGTGGAGTTAGGAGTTTTCCCAGTAATAGAGCGCTTGCTACAACAGGGCATCCTAGTAAGAACATCCAGCACAGCAAATAGTCCCATCTTCCCTGTTAAAAAGAGTGGGGGGAGGGGTTACAGGCTAGTGCAGGATCTAAGGGGGATTAACAAAATAGTTGAGAGTCAGTTCCCCGTAGTGCCTAATCCAGCTGTCATCCTAATGCAAATTCCTCCCACTGCCAAATTTTTCACTGTTATTGACCTCTGCTCCGCATTCTTTTCGGTACCTCTGCACCCTGACAGCCAATATTTGTTTGCATTCACATACAGAGGAGTCCAATACACGTGGACTCGGTTACCCCAAGGTTTCATAGATAGTCCAAGTATATTTTCTCAGGCTTTGCATGATTGTTTACAGTCTTTCCAACCGGAGAGTGGATCAGTATTGATACAGTATGTAGATGATTTACTACTGTGTTCAGATTCGCTGGAAGCTTCCCTGAAGGATACGAAACAGCTCCTGTTTCATCTTTCAGACACAGGACATAAGGTTTCCAAAGACAAGTTGCAATTATGCCAAACTAAGGTAAAATATTTGGGACACTGTCTAACACAAGGACTGAGACACCTGACCGCTGATAGAATCCAAGCCATTAGAGACATGACACTGCCACAAACCCAGCAACAGATCAGGACGTTTTTAGGAATGTGTGGGTATTGCCGTAATTGGATCCCAGGGTTTTCCATATTGGCGTTACCTTTGCAGGAAATGGTCTCCTCAAACAAACCTGATAGGATCTCGCATACAGACGAATCCGAAACAGCATTTGAGAGACTCAAACAGTGCCTAACGCAGGCGCCAGCACTAGGTATGCCAGACTATGGGAAACCCTTTGAACTATACGGAACAGAAAGTGCTGGGTGCGCAGCAGGTGTACTAACCCAAAAGCACGGTGACGCCAGCAGGCCAGTTGCATACTACAGCGCTCAGCTAGACACGGTAGCACGATCCCTCCCCACATGCTTGCGTAGCGTTGCGGCGATAGCATTGCTAGTGACAAAAAGCGAAGATGTCGTGCTAGGCCACAACCTCACAATCCATACACCACATGCGGTATCTGCCTTATTAAATTCTGCCCAAACCAGACACGTCTCATCAGCAAGGTTTACAAGATGGGAATTGGCATTAATGGCCCCAGTAAACATCACCATAAGGAGATGCAGCGCATTAAATCCTGCAACATTTCTCCCAGGTGTGCCTGGTCAGACACAAAGGGTGGAAGGTGAGAGTGATGGGGAAGGAGGATTTAATACAAAGGAAGATGCACATGATTGTATGGAATATTTGACCCAAAATTTTACCGCAAGGCCTGACATCAGTGACAATCCACTGGAAGATGCAGAACTCACGTTCTACACTGACGGTAGTTGTCATAGACAGTCAGACTCGGGAGACTTGTGTACTGGATACGCAGTCGTAGATGACCAAGACACCATAGAAGCGGAACCGCTAGGTCCACCTCACTCAGCCCAGGTTGCTGAACTGGTCGCCCTAACCAGAGCATGTGAATTGGCTAAGGGTAAGTCAGCCAATATCTACACCGATTCTAGATACGCCTTCGGGGTAGTACATGATTTCGGAGCCCTATGGCGCCTCAGAAATTTCATGACGGCAGCTGGTACACCGATAGCGCATGCAGCTTATATAAAAAGGCTTCTAACAGCGATACAGGAACCCGACAGAGTGGCTGTTATCAAATGTAAAGCACATACATATAGCCAAGACCCAGTATCCCTTGGTAACAGCCGAGCAGACGAAGCCGCAAAGCTTGCAGCTGCTACCCCCATACAGACAGACACCACACAACTGATGGTATTTAATACCATCAACACACAGAAGTTGTGTGAGATGCAGAATTTGTGTTCCACACAGGAAAGAGCAGTCTGGAAGGCAAAGGGATATGGCCAGGAGTCCTCAGGGCTCTGGACGGATGGACATGGTAAACCAGTGGCCCCCAGAGCATATCTTCCATGTCTGGCTGAAGCAGCTCATGGGTTGACTCATCTAGGCAAGGAGGGAATGTGCAAATTGGTAAGAGCATACTGGTGCGCCCCAGGATTCTCCTCTCATGCGGGTAAAAGAGCAATGTCATGCCTTACCTGTCTGAGAAAGAATATTGGAAAAGCAATACCTACAGAACCATCCCATATCCCACCTGCCGGCGGCCCTTTCCAGGTAATACAAATTGACTTCATTCAATTACCCCCATGTCGAAATTTGAAATATGTACTTGTTTGTATAGATGTTTTCTCGAATTGGGTCGAAGCATTTCCAGCAGCTACAAATACCGCTATGTTTACAGCTAAGAAAATTGTGCAGGAATTTGTATGTAGATATGGTATCCCTAGAATAATCGAAAGTGATAGGGGTACCCATTTTACTGGTGATGTCTTTCAAGGAATGTGTAAATTAATGGGTATTGATAGCAAGCTGCACACTCCGTACCGTCCACAGGCGAGTGCGAAGGTCGAAAGAGTGAACAGCACTATTAAAAATAAATTGAGTAAAGTAATGGCAGAGACAGGATTGACGTGGCCAGAAGCTTTACCCATTGTTTTGTATAGCATCAGAACCACTCCCAGGTCCCCTCTTAACCTGTCCCCTTTTGAAATTCTGTTTGGTCGACAACCGCATGTCATGATTAACCCTCAGGATGATTTGAAATGTAACAATGAAGTGACTGTAAAATACTTGATTAACATGAGTAAGCAGTTGAGGAATCAAAATGATAATCTGAAGTTGGTGATTCCTGATTTACCAGATAGTAATTGTCATGACATTGAACCTGGGGATTATGTAATGATACGAAATTTTCGACGCTCAGGTTGTCTTATTGATAGATGGGAAGGACCATACCAGGTCTTATTGACTAGCACCACAGCATTGAAGGTTGCTGAGAGAGAGACTTGGGTCCATTCATCCCACTGCAAAAAGGTTGCTGATCCAGAGAAGTCCCGTGATAAGGAACAGACGGTAGAGGTTGTATCACTGGAGTGTCTGTTCCAGGAGGACTGAGGCGGCACCTGAGCCTTGAAGACCGAAAGCAGTTGTTGACTCCCTTCTCCCTTTTATTGTTTTTCTCCACTTCCCATCCCCTCTCCCTTAAAATTTCTTTTTCCCCCTTCTCATTCTTCTCTATTTCCTCCTCAAAGATGGACTTGCCCCAAGAGACTGTGATCCGGATTTTGATGTTAACCATGATGTTGACCAGAGCAGTCTGTTCCGGCGAGAGTACCATAGAGGTCGAGAGAGGTTCTGGAATGGGTTCCGATTATGATGATGGAGGCGTAGTTTTCCAAGATCAACCAAACCAACAAGCAAAGGCGAGTATCAGAAAACGGTCCGATAGAAGAAATTGTGATGGATTGTTAGCTGAAGAAAACTGTATCTGTAGGCTCTGTGACAATTTGATTGAGGATGGGTGCATAAAGAAATGCCAATCCAGTTTTAATATCCATATGGACCGGCATCCATTGAGTGACTATCACTCCTTAGTGGGTAACGTATTAAACCAAACAGATTGTTGGGTATGCTCTCAAGTACCTCAGGGTCATAGCAAATCAGGGCTAGTACCATTTCCTTTAACGTTAGGGGAGGTACTTGAGCTAAGTGGTGGGAGACCGGTGGACCGGAGGTTTAACATCTCCAGCCCTCCTAGTTTGAAGCTCCACCAATACCATGTGGATAGGTCCCTCTTATGTTTTAATATCTCCAATCCCCGTAAGCCGGGAAATTGGGAAGTGTCATGGAGCAACCTTACCATGACCTTTTCACACAGAGCAGATAGAATGCCTACAGATACAGAGCTTGTACGCCACATAGCCAGTAGAGGAAAATCTTTCCGGTATCGATATACCTTAGGAAATAGGATTACTAGAGTTGGAGAAGTATCACCAGGATACTGTGCACATATCGTACAAACTGATACGTGCATTAAGCAGATGGAAGAATTAGGGTCAGGAGAGTTCACCTGGAAGGTGTGTAATATGGTAATGTCCTTCTCTGTCCCATATGTTCTCCCCGATGATGCATATTTCATATGCGGGAGAAAGGCGTACAAGTGGCTTGCCCCAAACTCTGAAGGATTGTGTTATATTGGAAAAGTATTGCCTGAAGTGATGACTGTAACACATGACAAAATGAAAGACATACACCGTGGTGCCCAAGCTCCTTATACTCACACTCATTACGAGCACCGAGTTAAAAGACAACTGTCAGAAAGGTTAGAGCATCCGGCCTCTGATCTTATCCATGAATCCACCGGGATTCAGGTTCTGGTAGCGTTAGATTTCACTCGCACCGCTCGAGGAGTGATGAATTATAGATACATTTCCGCACTCGCCAATTTGTTAGATAATATCACTGAAATGTATGATGACACGTTCAGATACACTGGAAGAGAACTTCAAGCTTATAAAACAGAACTAGTTCAGCATAGGATGGTTCTTAATTATCTTACAGCAGTAACAGGCGGATATTGTGTTACATTGGCAACACAGTACGGCATAAAGTGTTGCACGTATATCACAAATAGCACCGAGGATCCGGTAGAGGTCATAAACCAAAAGATGGACGATATTCTCCAATTGAAGTGGGAATTTCGTCGAAAACACAATCTCACCCTTGCTGCTGTAGGTAATGAGCTGACTGGTTGGGTGTCATGGTTGAACCCGCGAAATTGGTTCTCCGGTTTAGGAGACTGGGCTCAAGGAGTCAAAATGGATGTTGGAAAGTTTCTCCTATGTATCTTAGGTGTTGTTATATCTATTGGATTGATATTTAGATGCGGGCAGGCTTTAATGAGGTGCAAACAAAGTACAAGAGTGATGAGCTTGAGGAGTGAGGAAACTGTAATTAACCTGGATTTGATTTATGACCCAATGATAGAAACCAGGATGTGATGAAAAATGCGTTTATACGGTCCGTTTCTTTCACCTGTTTTTCTGCTTTTCTCCAAGATACAAAGACCCCCTTGGACGAGGAAGTTGACGAGACGCTATACAGACAACAGACAAGCACCAAAGATGAAGTTTTGACCACTTGAGAAATGGACATTTGATGAACTTTGCCATGGATCCCCAGTTTCCCTAGTATTCTTAAACTCACGCTAGCCCAACATTTTTGTAAATCTGATGGCACTGACAAAGCTATTTGTTCATGCCCAAGGATCAATACAGCGCAAAGAAGACGACTCTCAACAGATACCGAACAAAACTTCAACAACAGATGTACATTTCCCTGACATAGAATATCATTGCATTTTCCATAAGTGTTCTTTATCTTCATCTCTACAACCCTCAGGTAATAACACACATAGTATAGGGAATACAGGCACAGATATCAGCAATCACATATTCCCCCATTCATGTATCATCAACTAAAATGTGCTCCCCATTTTGTCCAAAAGCCGAAAAGAGCTCGGTAAAGTTTGACAGCCCATCCACAGACCTGTACCACGGGATAAGAAGGAATTCAAATGTATACTTCGCAATACCTCGAAGCTTGATTTACAACACGTACGGCACGATGATACATGACCCCCCCCCAAACATGGACTCATACACACATGCTTCTGCTATCTCACTAGGTCATACCCTTTTCACACCTACTCCTCTCTTCTTCCTTACCCAACCATGGAAATGAATTAACCCCTGACTTATATTTTTCCCCTTTTGAAATGTTTTAGAAGGTGGCAGTTATTATTGACTGCCAAAGGGTGGACTGTCAAAGTCAGAAAAATATCCCTATACACGCTGCCATATTTGCACCTCACGCTGGCCCGCGCTGCGCATGCGTGCGCTTTCCCGTGATAGCGCATACCCGCTGATGCGTGCACCCGCTCGCATCGGTATGCGTATTTACGGTAAGGAGTATGTAGTCGTAGCGTGCGACCCAATCGTTACATATTTCCACAATTAATGTAGTTTGTAGATCATGGTCCCATTGATAGATTCTGAAAGTTTGGTTAATATAGAATGTCCCTGAACGGAGGAATCCCTCTTTGTATTGTAGGAAGGGTCTAACAGGAGTCATACAGCAGTGTTTGGTACCCATCGGAAGAGTATTTAATTAACAATATTCCGGTGTTGGTTTGGAGCGTATTAATCGCTCGTGCGGATAGTTATGGACATAAGAAGTTTATGTCCATTCCTATTATTTACTCATACTCAGGTATGCGGCGGGAAACCCAGTTTCCCACCCACCTGAGCTGTTGGAAATCGTCACAGCCCACCTGTATGAATCAACCTATGACCTTTTGTTATGATGCAGGGCCGAATTCCTTCGTCCAATGGACAATGGGATTGTAGGGACTATGAGATTGCATTGTGTGTGGGGCATAAATAGGCAGGCCGACCATATCCAACTTCACTCTCATCAACGGTTTTCTTGCTGATAATCGGGAGCTGGATATCGAGGCGCATGCGATCATACCCTTTGTGCGTAAGTTTTCTCTCCGTAATCATATTGTCTTACTGTGAGCCAATCTCTCTCTCTCCGTCTCTCTCTCTCTCTCTCTCTCTCCCTTCTCTTTCTCTCGTATCTCCCATTGACTAGTATTGTATTGTATTAGATCAGCATAGTATTGTATTGTATTTCTTGTATAGTTATTTGGTTAGGAAGTATCTGTTATATTGTAGTGTATCATTTGTACTGTTATTCTCCTTTACAAGTATATTAGATATAATACAGTTAATAGGCTTTGGACCCTAAACCAGTATCTGTGTATTTCCTATAGTTTTAAGTGTTCACTTGAGCGTCGGTGACGCTCAAGCAGCTTTGTAGTTAGTTAGGTTACACAAGGTTGCACTTACACCCTGTATTCACATTAAGGTATTCTGTGTATTTCATTGATAAAAGGTTTAGACATAAAGGTATAGCCTTGTGAGCGTCTGCGCCGCTGGTGATCTCCTCGTGGTCTCGAGCGTCCGCTACGCCGTAGCGAATTATTACTCTAGTCATCGCCAATAACGTGCTGTCCTGTGATCTCTGGGCCGTGAGCGAACGTGACGCTTGAGCGTCTCGCCTACGGCTAAGCGATTGTTACGCAACTAGCGTACCCTTACGGTACTTCTTAAGTAAACCGCGTACAGTGTTCTTAGACTTCATTAAGGGTTGTTTATACGACAAAAGAATTTAACATTGTCACCTCATATATTTTAGTCTAAATTTGATAAATAAAGGTTATGTTTTAATTTAGATTCAACATTTCATCATTACACATTTATATTTGTTTAAAAAAGAGTGCTCCAAACAAAGGAATTTTCTTTTATCGGTGTTCTGTGGGCTTTACCACACACGTCGGTTATTTGTGTAGTTGTTACATTATTCCTGGAGCACCTCCAACATAACGGATAGCTATCCATTGGGGTCTAATCTGTGTCAGTTGGTTTTTTCTCTGAATAATTTATCATATTGCAGTCTGGTGCGGGATATTTGCCAGTTTTTTCACAAGTTATCAAATGTCACAAAATCGTTAAAGCTCCTGTTCAAAAATGATGCTCCGAAATCAACTTCTGTCACCTCAGTGCTACATATTGGAATGGTTCCTAAAGTTTAAAGCAGAAATTGGGGCACTTTTGAAATTTTCATTTTTGACCAATTCGATAGTTCCGGGGCTTAGGTAAGTTATCATATGTCACAAAACCGTTAAAGCTCCTGTTCAAAAATGATGCTCCGAAATCAACTTCTGTCACCTCAGTGATACATATTGGAATGGTACCTAAAGTTTAAAGCAGAAATTGGGGCACTTTTGAAATTTTCATTTTTGACCAATTCGTTAGGTCCGGGGCTTAGGTAAGTTATCATATGTCACAAAACCGTTAAAGCTCCTGTTCAAAAATTATGCTCCAAAATCAACTTCTATCACCTCAGTGATACATTTTGGTATGGTACCTATAGTTTAAAGCAGAAATAGGGGCACTTTTAAAATTTCCATTTTTGACCAATTCGATAGGTCCGGGGCTTAGGTAAGTTATCATATGTCACAAAACCATTAAAGCTCCAGTTGAAAAATTATGCTCCGAAATCAACTTCTGTCACCTCAGTGCTACATATTGGAATGGTACCTAAAGTTTAAAGCAGAAATTGGGGCACTTTTGAAATTTTCATTTTTTACCAATTCGATAGGTCCGGGGCTTAGGTAAGTTATCATATGTCACAAAACCATTAAAGCTCCAGTTGAAAAATTATGCTCCGAAATCAACTTCTGTCACCTCAGTGCTACATATTGGAATGGTACCTAAAGTTTAAAGCAGAAATTGGGGCACTTTTAAAATTTTAATTTTTGACCAATTCGATAGGTCCGGGGCTTAGGTAAGTTATCATATGTCACAAAACCGTTAAAGCTCCTGTTTAAAAACTATGCTCCAAAATCAACTTCTGTCACCTCAGTGATACATATTGGAATGGTACCTAAAGTTTAAAGCAGAAATTGGGGCACTTTTGAAATTTTCATTTTTGACCAATTCGATAGGTTCGGGGCTTAGGTAAGTTATCATATGTCACAAAATCGTTAAAGCTCCTGTTCAAAAATGATGCTCCGAAATCAACTTCTGTCACCTCAGTGCTACATATTGGAATGGTTCCTAAAGTTTAAAGCAGAAATTGGGGCACTTTTGAAATTTTCATTTTTGACCAATTCGATAGGTCCGGGGCCTAGGTAAGTTATCAAATGTCCACACAAATAACCGACGTGTGTGGTAAAGCCCACAGAACACCGATAAAAGAAAATTCCTTTGTTTGGAGCACTCTTTTTTAAACAAATATAAATGTGTAATGATGAAATGTTGAATCTAAATTAAAACATCCCCTTTCTTGACTTGAGAATCTATCGGGATGGAGGAAATATGCTGGCCACGGAATTACACCGAAAGGAGACTGCTACGAATAGCATTCTCCACAATTCCAGCTCACACTTTCCTCCCACTATATCTAATATACCGAAAGGGGAGTTCCTCAGGCTCAAGAGGAATTGCTCCGATGTGGAAACCTACCGACATAGAAGCGAGGAGGTTACCATCCGTCTCAAGGAACGAGGATATAGTCATAGGTCCATCAAAAAAGCACGTAATTCCCTTTTAAAGACAAGTAGAAACTCACTTATTTTTCAAGAGAAAAAGGAAAGTGATCAGGAGGAACTCAGATTTGTGGGAGACTTTTGTCAGGAATGGAGACACCTTAAGAATGGTATACAAAAACATTGGCATGTGCTTCTATCTGACCCAGATCTGGCGACCAACTTGGGAGACAAGGTCTCCATGAGCTGGAGGAGGTCACCTAACTTGATGGATCATTGGGTACAAAGCCATTATCAGCGGAACCCCTCTATATCTCCTACAGTGAGGGGTACTTTCCCGTGTGGATCATGCAGGGCCTGTAATTTTATCTTACCGACACAGGAAATTACTGATAAATTTGGCAAGCAACATAGGATTAATGATTTCTTCAACTGTAAAACAACTAATGTGGTTTACTGTCTTCAGTGCCTATGTGGAAAAAGATATGTTGGCATAACCACACGCACGTTTAAACAGCGCATACTTGAACATGCAGGCACTATTAGAAATGTGGACAGAGACCTGCAGAACTTTCGACAGATCACGACGGTGGCGAGACATTTTCTCCTACACCGCCAGGATAAATCCCACAAGATGCAAGTTTTTGGCCTGGAGAAGGTTAAACTTGGTATTAGAGGAGGGGATATAATGCAGGAACTACTGAAAAAGGAGAGCCAGTGGACCTACATGTTGGGAAGTCTTGCTCCGCTTGGACTTAATGAACACATAAATTATACGGTGTTCCTGTAATAACCCCCTATATGATTAAGTGCCATCTTTTTTTGTCCTCATTTTGAATCTTTATATTTACTTTTTTTATCTACACTCTGACCACGTCTATTTTTTCACAGGTCAAACATTCCAATTATTCTTTTATCCTCCTCACTATATTTTCTTTTCTTTCTCTCCTTTATCCTATGACTCCTGTATCATTTTCTATTATCACACCCGTTTATTACACTACATTCAAAGGGACAATTATTCACTCAACCATTTTTTATTTTATCTCTCTCCCCTTATTCCCTTTTCCTTTTTCTCCAATCCATTATATTTTTAAGTTGGTATACTCCATCACTCTGGGTTATGTTTGCCACATATTATTAACCCCCTCCCCCCCACACTTTTCCTTTCCCACCTACTCTCCTTTCAATAGACCAGTCTGATCGACCCACCAAGAATCACATATCTCTTTCACATATCACTCACTTCTTATCCCTCTTATACATTCACATTCTCAGTTTAATCTTTATCACATAACAAATACACTGCATTAGGATCAATATTTCCTTTTCCCTATTTTCCATGTTCCCTCCCCCCTTTCCCCCCTCTTCTTTTTATTATACAACACTCACATTAATCTTTTCCGTCACTTCACG
This sequence comes from Pseudophryne corroboree, assembly GCF_028390025.1. Classification (NCBI taxonomy): domain Eukaryota; kingdom Metazoa; phylum Chordata; class Amphibia; order Anura; family Myobatrachidae; genus Pseudophryne; species Pseudophryne corroboree. The sequence goes on along the minus strand of NW_026970139.1, from coordinate 428,006 downwards.
GCACTTTACATTTTCATCTTTGTTCACACATTTTCAGCTGTCATTATTTCTGTCACTTATACTCACAGACATTACGGTGGGGTAGTACTGGGCTTCCTAGTGTAATTAACCAATAAGTATCCTTTAATCGCTTCATTTCATTCCTTACTGATATCTTCACAATCATTTTTATTTCTACTTTCCTACACTGTTTATATATTTATTCTTATTTATTTAGTTATATTCCCTCCCAACACATATTCATATATATCTACTTCAGTTGAAGCACATTTGTTTGCACACTTGGATCACACAGCGTTTTTTTATATTTATATTTTTTATTATCTATATTCATTTTTATTTTCATATTCAGTTGTATTTTTAAACTTTCTTTATTTTTATATTCACATTTATATTTATATCCGTATATTTCGTAATATTTATATTTATAGTTATATTTATACCTACGTATATATACATATATATTGTTCCACCACTATTGAACCTCCAATTTTGATTTGATGTCTCTGATACCCTTCCAAGGATGTTTGTAATCAGTAATCATTAGATAAGGATCAGTCTCTAATTTGTAATACAGGTGTGTTGGGTAACACGCAACACATGGATTTACATACTAGCAAGAGCATTGGCTAGTGCTCCTGTTTTAAGCACGTCACCTGAACACCACTATAGCCTGCAAGGTGAGCAAGCCTTTGTGGTGAAACGTACGTCCTATCCGGCTACATGGGCTCCCCACTGCAGGGGGAGCCGTGACCAGCAGCATGAGCATACAGCGCATAAGTGGCTTTGAACGGCGGACAACGGCCGAACGGTATCCCCTTCTTCTTTCTCCCTTTTCCGGTTTTGACGGAGGCTCTGGCTCGGTGGCGCATCCGAATCCTGCAAGGCCTCGGCATCAGGGTTCGCCTAACACCACTTACGGGACCACGAGCCGCCGCCAGTTCTCTTCCTGTCTCTCACGGCACCACCCGCGGTCTCACTCTCATCTGTCCTCCGCTCTCGGATGAGGTCAGATAGCAGAAGAGATCCCCGGATAAAGTGCTCACAGTTCCTTCTTTCTTCGGTTCCCTTATTTTCTTTCTCCACTTTCCACAGTTAATCATTTATATTTCTCTACAAGTGGGAATTTTCCCCTTCTGCATGGCAACTTAATAGCAGTTTAAATCATGTGTTATATTGAAATATAATTGGCAGTACACATACAATTTGATACTGCCTTGCAGATTTAACTATGCGGCAGAAATGTATACAATATGATCTTGCCAACTGTTGCTAACACACTTTACTAGCTTGTCAGGCCATTTGTGTGCATTCAATTGTCATCTCAAACAGCTAATTAATCAGGCTGTTTGGGGGATTTTTTCAAGCAGATTTAACTATGCGGCAGGAACTTATACAATATGATCTTGCCAACTGTTGCCAACACATCTAACTAGCTTGTCAGGCCACTTGTGTGTATTCAATTGTCATCTCAATCAGCTAATTCAATAGGCTGTTTGGGGGATTTTTCAATTTCCAATATCTTTCTTCTTCTCTCATTTCTATTTTTTCCATATGTACAATTATCATTTGTCCAGTGGCGCATTTGGACCCTGCAATGCCTTTTGGCATCAAGGTTCACCTAACACCACGTGAGGATTAAAGGTATTCGTGCATCTCGTTTTTTTCTGGACACAGCTCACCCTCCCACTCTCATCTGCCCTCCGCTCTCAGATGAGGTCAGACAGCAGAAGGGATAAGTGAACTAGAGTGCCCATTTTTCTACCATTCTGTCTCATTTGTCTTGCCTAGATATCATGTGCGAATAGTCACATGCACACGTGATACTCATGATACCACAATTAAATTTATCAATGTAGGGTCGGCACAATATTATATTGTTCTGCAAAAAGGGAGATTATGCCATGTTAATCCTTGATTGTATATATTGTATACTCTTCATGATATGCCCAGCCAGCAGGTTGGGTAGCCACAGGGGAGGTGTGCCAATTCAACTTTCATAACTGTGTTATTTAAACTAGGATTCAGATGAACATGTTAATTGTATTTGCATATCCTCTCCTAGCCACAGGATTTGATGACCGTTAATATATCATGTATGCTACTGGCTGGAATACAGACAGATTACTGTCTTTTGAGTTGTAGATGAATTATAGACTCAATATTTTATGATTACATATGATTTTGTCTAAATTTTTGCCACAAGGACAAATTTTATGTCCAATATTATTATTTTTCTGGGGGAATTGTGTATACATTATTTGAGTTATATTACCCCTCATATATTTTAGTCTAAATTTGATAAATAAAGGTTATGTTTTAATTTAGATTCAACATTTCATCATTACACATTTATATTTGTTTAAAAAAGAGTGCTCCAAACAAAGGAATTTTCTTTTATCGGTGTTCTGTGGGCTTTACCACACACGTCGGTTATTTGTGTAGTTGTTACATTATTCCTGGAGCACCTCCAACATAACGGATAGCTATCCATTGGGGTCTAATCTGTGTCAGTTGGTTTTTTCTCTGAATAATTTATCATATTGCAGTCTGGTGCGGGATATTTGCCAGTTTTTTCACAAGTTATCAAATGTCACAAAATCGTTAAAGCTCCTGTTCAAAAATGATGCTCCGAAATCAACTTCTGTCACCTCAGTGCTACATATTGGAATGGTTCCTAAAGTTTAAAGCAGAAATTGGGGCACTTTTGAAATTTTCATTTTTGACCAATTCGATAGTTCCGGGGCTTAGGTAAGTTATCATATGTCACAAAACCGTTAAAGCTCCTGTTCAAAAATGATGCTCCGAAATCAACTTCTGTCACCTCAGTGATACATATTGGAATGGTACCTAAAGTTTAAAGCAGAAATTGGGGCACTTTTGAAATTTTCATTTTTGACCAATTCGTTAGGTCCGGGGCTTAGGTAAGTTATCATATGTCACAAAACCGTTAAAGCTCCTGTTCAAAAATTATGCTCCAAAATCAACTTCTATCACCTCAGTGATACATTTTGGTATGGTACCTATAGTTTAAAGCAGAAATAGGGGCACTTTTAAAATTTCCATTTTTGACCAATTCGATAGGTCCGGGGCTTAGGTAAGTTATCATATGTCACAAAACCATTAAAGCTCCAGTTGAAAAATTATGCTCCGAAATCAACTTCTGTCACCTCAGTGCTACATATTGGAATGGTACCTAAAGTTTAAAGCAGAAATTGGGGCACTTTTGAAATTTTCATTTTTGACCAATTCGATAGGTCCGGGGCTTAGGTAAGTTATCATATGTCACAAAACCATTAAAGCTCCAGTTGAAAAATTATGCTCCGAAATCAACTTCTGTCACCTCAGTGCTACATATTGGAATGGTACCTAAAGTTTAAAGCAGAAATTGGGGCACTTTTAAAATGTTAATTTTTGACCAATTCGATAGGTCCGGGGCTTAGGTAAGTTATCATATGTCACAAAACCGTTAAAGCTCCTGTTTAAAAACTATGCTCCAAAATCAACTTCTGTCACCTCAGTGATACATATTGGAATGGTACCTAAAGTTTAAAGCAGAAATTGGGGCACTTTTGAAATTTTCATTTTTGACCAATTCGATAGGTTCGGGGCTTAGGTAAGTTATCATATGTCACAAAATCGTTAAAGCTCCTGTTCAAAAATGATGCTCCTAAATCAACTTCTGTCACCTCAGTGCTACATATTGGAATGGTTCCTAAAGTTTAAAGCAGAAATTGGGGCACTTTTGAAATTTTCATTTTTGACCAATTCGATAGGTCCGGGGCTTAGGTAAGTTATCAAATGTCCACACAAATAACCGACGTGTGTGGTAAAGCCCACAGAACACCGATAAAAGAAAATTCCTTTGTTTGGAGCACTCTTTTTTAAACAAATATAAATGTGTAATGATGAAATGTTGAATCTAAATTAAAACATCCCCTTTCTTGACTTGAGAATCTATCGGGATGGAGGAAATATGCTGGCCACGGAATTACACCGAAAGGAGACTGCTACGAATAGCATTCTCCACAATTCCAGCTCACACTTTCCTCCCACTATATCTAATATACCGAAAGGGGAGTTCCTCAGGCTCAAGAGGAATTGCTCCGATGTGGAAACCTACCGACATAGAAGCGAGGAGGTTACCATCCGTCTCAAGGAACGAGGATATAGTCATAGGTCCATCAAAAAAGCACGTAATTCCCTTTTAAAGACAAGTAGAAACTCACTTATTTTTCAAGAGAAAAAGGAAAGTGATCAGGAGGAACTCAGATTTGTGGGAGACTTTTGTCAGGAATGGAGACACCTTAAGAATGGTATACAAAAACATTGGCATGTGCTTCTATCTGACCCAGATCTGGCGACCAACTTGGGAGACAAGGTCTCCATGAGCTGGAGGAGGTCACCTAACTTGATGGATCATTGGGTACAAAGCCATTATCAGCGGAACCCCTCTATATCTCCTACAGTGAGGGGTACTTTCCCGTGTGGATCATGCAGGGCCTGTAATTTTATCTTACCGACACAGGAAATTACTGATAAATTTGGCAAGCAACATAGGATTAATGATTTCTTCAACTGTAAAACAACTAATGTGGTTTACTGTCTTCAGTGCCTATGTGGAAAAAGATATGTTGGCATAACCACACGCACGTTTAAACAGCGCATACTTGAACATGCAGGCACTATTAGAAATGTGGACAGAGACCTGCAGAACTTTCGACAGATCACGACGGTGGCGAGACATTTTCTCCTACACCGCCAGGATAAATCCCACAAGATGCAAGTTTTTGGCCTGGAGAAGGTTAAACTTGGTATTAGAGGAGGGGATATAATGCAGGAACTACTGAAAAAGGAGAGCCAGTGGACCTACATGTTGGGAAGTCTTGCTCCGCTTGGACTTAATGAACACATAAATTATACGGTGTTCCTGTAATAACCCCCTATATGATTAAGTGCCATCTTTTTTTGTCCTCATTTTGAATCTTTATATTTACTTTTTTTATCTACACTCTGACCACGTCTATTTTTTCACAGGTCAAACATTCCAATTATTCTTTTATCCTCCTCACTATATTTTCTTTTCTTTCTCTCCTTTATCCTATGACTCCTGTATCATTTTCTATTATCACACCCGTTTATTACACTACATTCAAAGGGACAATTATTCACTCAACCATTTTTTATTTTATCTCTCTCCCCTTATTCCCTTTTCCTTTTTCTCCAATCCATTATATTTTTAAGTTGGTATACTCCATCACTCTGGGTTATGTTTGCCACATATTATTAACCCCCTCCCCCCCACACTTTTCCTTTCCCACCTACTCTCCTTTCAATAGACCAGTCTGATCGACCCACCAAGAATCACATATCTCTTTCACATATCACTCACTTCTTATCCCTCTTATACATTCACATTCTCAGTTTAATCTTTATCACATAACAAATACACTGCATTAGGATCAATATTTCCTTTTCCCTATTTTCCATGTTCCCTCCCCCCTTTCCCCCCTCTTCTTTTTATTATACAACACTCACATTAATCTTTTCCGTCACTTCACGGCACTTTACATTTTCATCTTTGTTCACACATTTTCAGCTGTCATTATTTCTGTCACTTATACTCACAGACATTACGGTGGGGTAGTACTGGGCTTCCTAGTGTAATTAACCAATAAGTATCCTTTAATCGCTTCATTTCATTCCTTACTGATATCTTCACAATCATTTTTATTTCTACTTTCCTACACTGTTTATATATTTATTCTTATTTATTTAGTTATATTCCCTCCCAACACATATTCATATATATCTACTTCAGTTGAAGCACATTTGTTTGCACACTTGGATCACACAGCGTTTTTTTATATTTATATTTTTTATTATCTATATTCATTTTTATTTTCATATTCAGTTGTATTTTTAAACTTTCTTTATTTTTATATTCACATTTATATTTATATCCGTATATTTCGTAATATTTATATTTATAGTTATATTTATACCTACGTATATATACATATATATTGTTCCACCACTATTGAACCTCCAATTTTGATTTGATGTCTCTGATACCCTTCCAAGGATGTTTGTAATCAGTAATCATTAGATAAGGATCAGTCTCTAATTTGTAATACAGGTGTGTTGGGTAACACGCAACACATGGATTTACATACTAGCAAGAGCATTGGCTAGTGCTCCTGTTTTAAGCACGTCACCTGAACACCACTATAGCCTGCAAGGTGAGCAAGCCTTTGTGGTGAAACGTACGTCCTATCCGGCTACATGGGCTCCCCACTGCAGGGGGAGCCGTGACCAGCAGCATGAGCATACAGCGCATAAGTGGCTTTGAACGGCGGACAACGGCCGAACGGTATCCCCTTCTTCTTTCTCCCTTTTCCGGTTTTGACGGAGGCTCTGGCTCGGTGGCGCATCCGAATCCTGCAAGGCCTCGGCATCAGGGTTCGCCTAACACCACTTACGGGACCACGAGCCGCCGCCAGTTCTCTTCCTGTCTCTCACGGCACCACCCGCGGTCTCACTCTCATCTGTCCTCCGCTCTCGGATGAGGTCAGATAGCAGAAGAGATCCCCGGATAAAGTGCTCACAGTTCCTTCTTTCTTCGGTTCCCTTATTTTCTTTCTCCACTTTCCACAGTTAATCATTTATATTTCTCTACAAGTGGGAATTTTCCCCTTCTGCATGGCAACTTAATAGCAGTTTAAATCATGTGTTATATTGAAATATAATTGGCAGTACACATACAATTTGATACTGCCTTGCAGATTTAACTATGCGGCAGAAATGTATACAATATGATCTTGCCAACTGTTGCTAACACACTTTACTAGCTTGTCAGGCCATTTGTGTGCATTCAATTGTCATCTCAAACAGCTAATTAATCAGGCTGTTTGGGGGATTTTTTCAAGCAGATTTAACTATGCGGCAGGAACTTATACAATATGATCTTGCCAACTGTTGCCAACACATCTAACTAGCTTGTCAGGCCACTTGTGTGTATTCAATTGTCATCTCAATCAGCTAATTCAATAGGCTGTTTGGGGGATTTTTCAATTTCCAATATCTTTCTTCTTCTCTCATTTCTATTTTTTCCATATGTACAATTATCATTTGTCCAGTGGCGCATTTGGACCCTGCAATGCCTTTTGGCATCAAGGTTCACCTAACACCACGTGAGGATTAAAGGTATTCGTGCATCTCGTTTTTTTCTGGACACAGCTCACCCTCCCACTCTCATCTGCCCTCCGCTCTCAGATGAGGTCAGACAGCAGAAGGGATAAGTGAACTAGAGTGCCCATTTTTCTACCATTCTGTCTCATTTGTCTTGCCTAGATATCATGTGCGAATAGTCACATGCACACGTGATACTCATGATACCACAATTAAATTTATCAATGTAGGGTCGGCACAATATTATATTGTTCTGCAAAAAGGGAGATTATGCCATGTTAATCCTTGATTGTATATATTGTATACTCTTCATGATATGCCCAGCCAGCAGGTTGGGTAGCCACAGGGGAGGTGTGCCAATTCAACTTTCATAACTGTGTTATTTAAACTAGGATTCAGATGAACATGTTAATTGTATTTGCATATCCTCTCCTAGCCACAGGATTTGATGACCGTTAATATATCATGTATGCTACTGGCTGGAATACAGACAGATTACTGTCTTTTGAGTTGTAGATGAATTATAGACTCAATATTTTATGATTACATATGATTTTGTCTAAATTTTTGCCACAAGGACAAATTTTATGTCCAATATTATTATTTTTCTGGGGGAATTGTGTATACATTATTTGAGTTATATTACCCCTCATATATTTTAGTCTAAATTTGATAAATAAAGGTTATGTTTTAATTTAGATTCAACATTTCATCATTACACATTTATATTTGTTTAAAAAAGAGTGCTCCAAACAAAGGAATTTTCTTTTATCGGTGTTCTGTGGGCTTTACCACACACGTCGGTTATTTGTGTAGTTGTTACATTATTCCTGGAGCACCTCCAACATAACGGATAGCTATCCATTGGGGTCTAATCTGTGTCAGTTGGTTTTTTCTCTGAATAATTTATCATATTGCAGTCTGGTGCGGGATATTTGCCAGTTTTTTCACAAGTTATCAAATGTCACAAAATCGTTAAAGCTCCTGTTCAAAAATGATGCTCCGAAATCAACTTCTGTCACCTCAGTGCTACATATTGGAATGGTTCCTAAAGTTTAAAGCAGAAATTGGGGCACTTTTGAAATTTTCATTTTTGACCAATTCGATAGTTCCGGGGCTTAGGTAAGTTATCATATGTCACAAAACCGTTAAAGCTCCTGTTCAAAAATGATGCTCCGAAATCAACTTCTGTCACCTCAGTGATACATATTGGAATGGTACCTAAAGTTTAAAGCAGAAATTGGGGCACTTTTGAAATTTTCATTTTTGACCAATTCGTTAGGTCCGGGGCTTAGGTAAGTTATCATATGTCACAAAACCGTTAAAGCTCCTGTTCAAAAATTATGCTCCAAAATCAACTTCTATCACCTCAGTGATACATTTTGGTATGGTACCTATAGTTTAAAGCAGAAATAGGGGCACTTTTAAAATTTCCATTTTTGACCAATTCGATAGGTCCGGGGCTTAGGTAAGTTATCATATGTCACAAAACCATTAAAGCTCCAGTTGAAAAATTATGCTCCGAAATCAACTTCTGTCACCTCAGTGCTACATATTGGAATGGTACCTAAAGTTTAAAGCAGAAATTGGGGCACTTTTGAAATTTTCATTTTTGACCAATTCGATAGGTCCGGGGCTTAGGTAAGTTATCATATGTCACAAAACCATTAAAGCTCCAGTTGAAAAATTATGCTCCGAAATCAACTTCTGTCACCTCAGTGCTACATATTGGAATGGTACCTAAAGTTTAAAGCAGAAATTGGGGCACTTTTAAAATGTTAATTTTTGACCAATTCGATAGGTCCGGGGCTTAGGTAAGTTATCATATGTCACAAAACCGTTAAAGCTCCTGTTTAAAAACTATGCTCCAAAATCAACTTCTGTCACCTCAGTGATACATATTGGAATGGTACCTAAAGTTTAAAGCAGAAATTGGGGCACTTTTGAAATTTTCATTTTTGACCAATTCGATAGGTTCGGGGCTTAGGTAAGTTATCATATGTCACAAAATCGTTAAAGCTCCTGTTCAAAAATGATGCTCCTAAATCAACTTCTGTCACCTCAGTGCTACATATTGGAATGGTTCCTAAAGTTTAAAGCAGAAATTGGGGCACTTTTGAAATTTTCATTTTTGACCAATTCGATAGGTCCGGGGCTTAGGTAAGTTATCAAATGTCCACACAAATAACCGACGTGTGTGGTAAAGCCCACAGAACACCGATAAAAGAAAATTCCTTTGTTTGGAGCACTCTTTTTTAAACAAATATAAATGTGTAATGATGAAATGTTGAATCTAAATTAAAACATCCCCTTTCTTGACTTGAGAATCTATCGGGATGGAGGAAATATGCTGGCCACCGAATTACACCCGAAAGGAGACTGCTACGAATAGCATTCTCCACAATTCCAGCTCACACTTTCCTCCCACTATATCTAATATACCGAAAGGGGAGTTCCTCAGGCTCAAGAGGAATTGCTCCGATGTGGAAACCTACCGACATAGAAGCGAGGAGGTTACCATCCGTCTCAAGGAACGAGGATATAGTCATAGGTCCATCAAAAAAGCACGTAATTCCCTTTTAAAGACAAGTAGAAACTCACTTATTTTTCAAGAGAAAAAGGAAAGTGATCAGGAGGAACTCAGATTTGTGGGAGACTTTTGTCAGGAATGGAGACACCTTAAGAATGGTATACAAAAACATTGGCATGTGCTTCTATCTGACCCAGATCTGGCGACCAACTTGGGAGACAAGGTCTCCATGAGCTGGAGGAGGTCACCTAACTTGAAGGATCATTGGGTACAAAGCCATTATCAGCGGAACCCCTCTATATCTCCTACAGTGAGGGGTACTTTCCCGTGTGGATCATGCAGGGCCTGTAATTTTATCTTACCGACACAGGAAATTACTGATAAATTTGGCAAGCAACATAGGATTAATGATTTCTTCAACTGTAAAACAACTAATGTGGTTTACTGTCTTCAGTGCCTATGTGGAAAAAGATATGTTGGCATAACCACACGCATGTTTAAACAGCGCATACTTGAACATGCAGGCACTATTAGAAATGTGGACAGAGACCTGCAGAACTTTCGACAGATCACGACGGTGGCGAGACATTTTCTCCTACACCGCCAGGATAAATCCCACAAGATGCAAGTTTTTGGCCTGGAGAAGGTTAAACTTGGTATTAGAGGAGGGGATATAATGCAGGAACTACTGAAAAAGGAGAGCCAGTGGACCTACATGTTGGGAAGTCTTGCTCCGCTTGGACTTAATGAACACATAAATTATACGGTGTTCCTGTAATAACCCCCTATATGATTAAGTGCCATCTTTTTTTGTCCTCATTTTGAATCTTTATATTTACTTTTTTTATCTACACTCTGAACACGTCTATTTTTTCACAGGTCAAACATTCCAATTATTCTTTTATCCTCCTCACTATATTTTCTTTTCTTTCTCTCCTTTATCCTATGACTCCTGTATCATTTTCTATTATCACACCCGTTTATTACACTACATTCAAAGGGACAATTATTCACTCAACCATTTTTTATTTTATCTCTCTCCCCTTATTCCCTTTTCCTTTTTCTCCAATCCATTATATTTTTAAGTTGGTATACTCCATCACTCTGGGTTATGTTTGCCACATATTATTAACCCCCTCCCCCCCACACTTTTCCTTTCCCACCTACTCTCCTTTCAATAGACCAGTCTGATCGACCCACCAAGAATCACATATCTCTTTCACATATCACTCACTTCTTATCCCTCTTATACATTCACATTCTCAGTTTAATCTTTATCACATAACAAATACACTGCATTAGGATCAATATTTCCTTTTCCCTATTTTCCATGTTCCCTCCCCCCTTTCCCCCCTCTTCTTTTTATTATACAACACTCACATTAATCTTTTCCGTCACTTCACGGCACTTTACATTTTCATCTTTGTTCACACATTTTCAGCTGTCATTATTTCTGTCACTTATACTCACAGACATTACGGTGGGGTAGTACTGGGCTTCCTAGTGTAATTAACCAATAAGTATCCTTTAATCGCTTCATTTCATTCCTTACTGATATCTTCACAATCATTTTTATTTCTACTTTCCTACACTGTTTATATATTTATTCTTATTTATTTAGTTATATTCCCTCCCAACACATATTCATATATATCTACTTCAGTTGAAGCACATTTGTTTGCACACTTGGATCACACAGCGTTTTTTTATATTTATATTTTTTATTATCTATATTCATTTTTATTTTCATATTCAGTTGTATTTTTAAACTTTCTTTATTTTTATATTCACATTTATATTTATATCCGTATATTTCGTAATATTTATATTTATAGTTATATTTATACCTACGTATATATACATATATATTGTTCCACCACTATTGAACCTCCAATTTTGATTTGATGTCTCTGATACCCTTCCAAGGATGTTTGTAATCAGTAATCATTAGATAAGGATCAGTCTCTAATTTGTAATACAGGTGTGTTGGGTAACACGCAACACATGGATTTACATACTAGCAAGAGCATTGGCTAGTGCTCCTGTTTTAAGCACGTCACCTGAACACCACTATAGCCTGCAAGGTGAGCAAGCCTTTGTGGTGAAACGTACGTCCTATCCGGCTACATGGGCTCCCCACTGCAGGGGGAGCCGTGACCAGCAGCATGAGCATACAGCGCATAAGTGGCTTTGAACGGCGGACAACGGCCGAACGGTATCCCCTTCTTCTTTCTCCCTTTTCCGGTTTTGACGGAGGCTCTGGCTCGGTGGCGCATCCGAATCCTGCAAGGCCTCGGCATCAGGGTTCGCCTAACACCACTTACGGGACCACGAGCCGCCGCCAGTTCTCTTCCTGTCTCTCACGGCACCACCCGCGGTCTCACTCTCATCTGTCCTCCGCTCTCGGATGAGGTCAGATAGCAGAAGAGATCCCCGGATAAAGTGCTCACAGTTCCTTCTTTCTTCGGTTCCCTTATTTTCTTTCTCCACTTTCCACAGTTAATCATTTATATTTCTCTACAAGTGGGAATTTTCCCCTTCTGCATGGCAACTTAATAGCAGTTTAAATCATGTGTTATATTGAAATATAATTGGCAGTACACATACAATTTGATACTGCCTTGCAGATTTAACTATGCGGCAGAAATGTATACAATATGATCTTGCCAACTGTTGCTAACACACTTTACTAGCTTGTCAGGCCATTTGTGTGCATTCAATTGTCATCTCAAACAGCTAATTAATCAGGCTGTTTGGGGGATTTTTTCAAGCAGATTTAACTATGCGGCAGGAACTTATACAATATGATCTTGCCAACTGTTGCCAACACATCTAACTAGCTTGTCAGGCCACTTGTGTGTATTCAATTGTCATCTCAATCAGCTAATTCAATAGGCTGTTTGGGGGATTTTTCAATTTCCAATATCTTTCTTCTTCTCTCATTTCTATTTTTTCCATATGTACAATTATCATTTGTCCAGTGGCGCATTTGGACCCTGCAATGCCTTTTGGCATCAAGGTTCACCTAACACCACGTGAGGATTAAAGGTATTCGTGCATCTCGTTTTTTTCTGGACACAGCTCACCCTCCCACTCTCATCTGCCCTCCGCTCTCAGATGAGGTCAGACAGCAGAAGGGATAAGTGAACTAGAGTGCCCATTTTTCTACCATTCTGTCTCATTTGTCTTGTCTAGATATCATGTGCGAATAGTCACATGCACACGTGATACTCATGATACCACAATTAAATTTATCAATGTAGGGTCGGCACAATATTATATTGTTCTGCAAAAAGGGAGATTATGCCATGTTAATCCTTGATTGTATATATTGTATACTCTTCATGATATGCCCAGCCAGCAGGTTGGGTAGCCACAGGGGAGGTGTGCCAATTCAACTTTCATAACTGTGTTATTTAAACTAGGATTCAGATGAACATGTTAATTTTATTTGCATATCCTCTCCTAGCCACAGGATTTGATGACCGTTAATATATCATGTATGCTACTGGCTGGAATACAGACAGATTACTGTCTTTTGAGTTGTAGATGAATTATAGACTCAATATTTTATGATTACACATGATTTTGTCTAAATTTTTGCCACAAGGACAAATTTTATGTCCAATATTATTATTTTTCTGGGGGAATTGTGTATACATTATTTGAGTTATATTACCCCTCATATATTTTAGTCTAAATTTGATAAATAAAGGTTATGTTTTAATTTAGATTCAACATTTCATCATTACACATTTATATTTGTTTAAAAAAGAGTGCTCCAAACAAAGGAATTTTCTTTTATCGGTGTTCTGTGGGCTTTACCACACACGTCGGTTATTTGTGTAGTTGTTACATTATTCCTGGAGCACCTCCAACATAACGGATAGCTATCCATTGGGGTCTAATCTGTGTCAGTTGGTTTTTTCTCTGAATAATTTATCATATTGCAGTCTGGTGCGGGATATTTGCCAGTTTTTTCACAAGTTATCAAATGTCACAAAATCGTTAAAGCTCCTGTTCAAAAATGATGCTCCGAAATCAACTTCTGTCACCTCAGTGCTACATATTGGAATGGTTCCTAAAGTTTAAAGCAGAAATTGGGGCACTTTTGAAATTTTCATTTTTGACCAATTCGATAGTTCCGGGGCTTAGGTAAGTTATCATATGTCACAAAACCGTTAAAGCTCCTGTTCAAAAATGATGCTCCGAAATCAACTTCTGTCACCTCAGTGATACATATTGGAATGGTACCTAAAGTTTAAAGCAGAAATTGGGGCACTTTTGAAATTTTCATTTTTGACCAATTCGTTAGGTCCGGGGCTTAGGTAAGTTATCATATGTCACAAAACCGTTAAAGCTCCTGTTCAAAAATTATGCTCCAAAATCAACTTCTATCACCTCAGTGATACATTTTGGTATGGTACCTATAGTTTAAAGCAGAAATAGGGGCACTTTTAAAATTTCCATTTTTGACCAATTCGATAGGTCCGGGGCTTAGGTAAGTTATCATATGTCACAAAACCATTAAAGCTCCAGTTGAAAAATTATGCTCCGAAATCAACTTCTGTCACCTCAGTGCTACATATTGGAATGGTACCTAAAGTTTAAAGCAGAAATTGGGGCACTTTTGAAATTTTCATTTTTGACCAATTCGATAGGTCCGGGGCTTAGGTAAGTTATCATATGTCACAAAACCATTAAAGCTCCAGTTGAAAAATTATGCTCCGAAATCAACTTCTGTCACCTCAGTGCTACATATTGGAATGGTACCTAAAGTTTAAAGCAGAAATTGGGGCACTTTTAAAATTTTAATTTTTGACCAATTCGATAGGTCCGGGGCTTAGGTAAGTTATCATATGTCACAAAACCGTTAAAGCTCCTGTTTAAAAACTATGCTCCAAAATCAACTTCTGTCACCTCAGTGATACATATTGGAATGGTACCTAAAGTTTAAAGCAGAAATTGGGGCACTTTTGAAATTTTCATTTTTGACCAATTCGATAGGTTCGGGGCTTAGGTAAGTTATCATATGTCACAAAATCGTTAAAGCTCCTGTTCAAAAATGATGCTCCGAAATCAACTTCTGTCACCTCAGTGCTACATATTGGAATGGTTCCTAAAGTTTAAAGCAGAAATTGGGGCACTTTTGAAATTTTCATTTTTGACCAATTCGATAGGTCCGGGGCCTAGGTAAGTTATCAAATGTCCACACAAATAACCGACGTGTGTGGTAAAGCCCACAGAACACCGATAAAAGAAAATTCCTTTGTTTGGAGCACTCTTTTTTAAACAAATATAAATGTGTAATGATGAAATGTTGAATCTAAATTAAAACATCCCCTTTCTTGACTTGAGAATCTATCGGGATGGAGGAAATATGCTGGCCACGGAATTACACCGAAAGGAGACTGCTACGAATAGCATTCTCCACAATTCCAGCTCACACTTTCCTCCCACTATATCTAATATACCGAAAGGGGAGTTCCTCAGGCTCAAGAGGAATTGCTCCGATGTGGAAACCTACCGACATAGAAGCGAGGAGGTTACCATCCGTCTCAAGGAACGAGGATATAGTCATAGGTCCATCAAAAAAGCACGTAATTCCCTTTTAAAGACAAGTAGAAACTCACTTATTTTTCAAGAGAAAAAGGAAAGTGATCAGGAGGAACTCAGATTTGTGGGAGACTTTTGTCAGGAATGGAGACACCTTAAGAATGGTATACAAAAACATTGGCATGTGCTTCTATCTGACCCAGATCTGGCGACCAACTTGGGAGACAAGGTCTCCATGAGCTGGAGGAGGTCACCTAACTTGATGGATCATTGGGTACAAAGCCATTATCAGCGGAACCCCTCTATATCTCCTACAGTGAGGGGTACTTTCCCGTGTGGATCATGCAGGGCCTGTAATTTTATCTTACCGACACAGGAAATTACTGATAAATTTGGCAAGCAACATAGGATTAATGATTTCTTCAACTGTAAAACAACTAATGTGGTTTACTGTCTTCAGTGCCTATGTGGAAAAAGATATGTTGGCATAACCACACGCACGTTTAAACAGCGCATACTTGAACATGCAGGCACTATTAGAAATGTGGACAGAGACCTGCAGAACTTTCGACAGATCACGACGGTGGCGAGACATTTTCTCCTACACCGCCAGGATAAATCCCACAAGATGCAAGTTTTTGGCCTGGAGAAGGTTAAACTTGGTATTAGAGGAGGGGATATAATGCAGGAACTACTGAAAAAGGAGAGCCAGTGGACCTACATGTTGGGAAGTCTTGCTCCGCTTGGACTTAATGAACACATAAATTATACGGTGTTCCTGTAATAACCCCCTATATGATTAAGTGCCATCTTTTTTTGTCCTCATTTTGAATCTTTATATTTACTTTTTTTATCTACACTCTGACCACGTCTATTTTTTCACAGGTCAAACATTCCAATTATTCTTTTATCCTCCTCACTATATTTTCTTTTCTTTCTCTCCTTTATCCTATGACTCCTGTATCATTTTCTATTATCACACCCGTTTATTACACTACATTCAAAGGGACAATTATTCACTCAACCATTTTTTATTTTATCTCTCTCCCCTTATTCCCTTTTCCTTTTTCTCCAATCCATTATATTTTTAAGTTGGTATACTCCATCACTCTGGGTTATGTTTGCCACATATTATTAACCCCCTCCCCCCCACACTTTTCCTTTCCCACCTACTCTCCTTTCAATAGACCAGTCTGATCGACCCACCAAGAATCACATATCTCTTTCACATATCACTCACTTCTTATCCCTCTTATACATTCACATTCTCAGTTTAATCTTTATCACATAACAAATACACTGCATTAGGATCAATATTTCCTTTTCCCTATTTTCCATGTTCCCTCCCCCCTTTCCCCCCTCTTCTTTTTATTATACAACACTCACATTAATCTTTTCCGTCACTTCACGGCACTTTACATTTTCATCTTTGTTCACACATTTTCAGCTGTCATTATTTCTGTCACTTATACTCACAGACATTACGGTGGGGTAGTACTGGGCTTCCTAGTGTAATTAACCAATAAGTATCCTTTAATCGCTTCATTTCATTCCTTACTGATATCTTCACAATCATTTTTATTTCTACTTTCCTACACTGTTTATATATTTATTCTTATTTATTTAGTTATATTCCCTCCCAACACATATTCATATATATCTACTTCAGTTGAAGCACATTTGTTTGCACACTTGGATCACACAGCGTTTTTTTATATTTATATTTTTTATTATCTATATTCATTTTTATTTTCATATTCAGTTGTATTTTTAAACTTTCTTTATTTTTATATTCACATTTATATTTATATCCGTATATTTCGTAATATTTATATTTATAGTTATATTTATACCTACGTATATATACATATATATTGTTCCACCACTATTGAACCTCCAATTTTGATTTGATGTCTCTGATACCCTTCCAAGGATGTTTGTAATCAGTAATCATTAGATAAGGATCAGTCTCTAATTTGTAATACAGGTGTGTTGGGTAACACGCAACACATGGATTTACATACTAGCAAGAGCATTGGCTAGTGCTCCTGTTTTAAGCACGTCACCTGAACACCACTATAGCCTGCAAGGTGAGCAAGCCTTTGTGGTGAAACGTACGTCCTATCCGGCTACATGGGCTCCCCACTGCAGGGGGAGCCGTGACCAGCAGCATGAGCATACAGCGCATAAGTGGCTTTGAACGGCGGACAACGGCCGAACGGTATCCCCTTCTTCTTTCTCCCTTTTCCGGTTTTGACGGAGGCTCTGGCTCGGTGGCGCATCCGAATCCTGCAAGGCCTCGGCATCAGGGTTCGCCTAACACCACTTACGGGACCACGAGCCGCCGCCAGTTCTCTTCCTGTCTCTCACGGCACCACCCGCGGTCTCACTCTCATCTGTCCTCCGCTCTCGGATGAGGTCAGATAGCAGAAGAGATCCCCGGATAAAGTGCTCACAGTTCCTTCTTTCTTCGGTTCCCTTATTTTCTTTCTCCACTTTCCACAGTTAATCATTTATATTTCTCTACAAGTGGGAATTTTCCCCTTCTGCATGGCAACTTAATAGCAGTTTAAATCATGTGTTATATTGAAATATAATTGGCAGTACACATACAATTTGATACTGCCTTGCAGATTTAACTATGCGGCAGAAATGTATACAATATGATCTTGCCAACTGTTGCTAACACACTTTACTAGCTTGTCAGGCCATTTGTGTGCATTCAATTGTCATCTCAAACAGCTAATTAATCAGGCTGTTTGGGGGATTTTTTCAAGCAGATTTAACTATGCGGCAGGAACTTATACAATATGATCTTGCCAACTGTTGCCAACACATCTAACTAGCTTGTCAGGCCACTTGTGTGTATTCAATTGTCATCTCAATCAGCTAATTCAATAGGCTGTTTGGGGGATTTTTCAATTTCCAATATCTTTCTTCTTCTCTCATTTCTATTTTTTCCATATGTACAATTATCATTTGTCCAGTGGCGCATTTGGACCCTGCAATGCCTTTTGGCATCAAGGTTCACCTAACACCACGTGAGGATTAAAGGTATTCGTGCATCTCGTTTTTTTCTGGACACAGCTCACCCTCCCACTCTCATCTGCCCTCCGCTCTCAGATGAGGTCAGACAGCAGAAGGGATAAGTGAACTAGAGTGCCCATTTTTCTACCATTCTGTCTCATTTGTCTTGCCTAGATATCATGTGCGAATAGTCACATGCACACGTGATACTCATGATACCACAATTAAATTTATCAATGTAGGGTCGGCACAATATTATATTGTTCTGCAAAAAGGGAGATTATGCCATGTTAATCCTTGATTGTATATATTGTATACTCTTCATGATATGCCCAGCCAGCAGGTTGGGTAGCCACAGGGGAGGTGTGCCAATTCAACTTTCATAACTGTGTTATTTAAACTAGGATTCAGATGAACATGTTAATTGTATTTGCATATCCTCTCCTAGCCACAGGATTTGATGACCGTTAATATATCATGTATGCTACTGGCTGGAATACAGACAGATTACTGTCTTTTGAGTTGTAGATGAATTATAGACTCAATATTTTATGATTACATATGATTTTGTCTAAATTTTTGCCACAAGGACAAATTTTATGTCCAATATTATTATTTTTCTGGGGGAATTGTGTATACATTATTTGAGTTATATTACCCCTCATATATTTTAGTCTAAATTTGATAAATAAAGGTTATGTTTTAATTTAGATTCAACATTTCATCATTACACATTTATATTTGTTTAAAAAAGAGTGCTCCAAACAAAGGAATTTTCTTTTATCGGTGTTCTGTGGGCTTTACCACACACGTCGGTTATTTGTGTAGTTGTTACATTATTCCTGGAGCACCTCCAACATAACGGATAGCTATCCATTGGGGTCTAATCTGTGTCAGTTGGTTTTTTCTCTGAATAATTTATCATATTGCAGTCTGGTGCGGGATATTTGCCAGTTTTTTCACAAGTTATCAAATGTCACAAAATCGTTAAAGCTCCTGTTCAAAAATGATGCTCCGAAATCAACTTCTGTCACCTCAGTGCTACATATTGGAATGGTTCCTAAAGTTTAAAGCAGAAATTGGGGCACTTTTGAAATTTTCATTTTTGACCAATTCGATAGTTCCGGGGCTTAGGTAAGTTATCATATGTCACAAAACCGTTAAAGCTCCTGTTCAAAAATGATGCTCCGAAATCAACTTCTGTCACCTCAGTGATACATATTGGAATGGTACCTAAAGTTTAAAGCAGAAATTGGGGCACTTTTGAAATTTTCATTTTTGACCAATTCGTTAGGTCCGGGGCTTAGGTAAGTTATCATATGTCACAAAACCGTTAAAGCTCCTGTTCAAAAATTATGCTCCAAAATCAACTTCTATCACCTCAGTGATACATTTTGGTATGGTACCTATAGTTTAAAGCAGAAATAGGGGCACTTTTAAAATTTCCATTTTTGACCAATTCGATAGGTCCGGGGCTTAGGTAAGTTATCATATGTCACAAAACCATTAAAGCTCCAGTTGAAAAATTATGCTCCGAAATCAACTTCTGTCACCTCAGTGCTACATATTGGAATGGTACCTAAAGTTTAAAGCAGAAATTGGGGCACTTTTGAAATTTTCATTTTTGACCAATTCGATAGGTCCGGGGCTTAGGTAAGTTATCATATGTCACAAAACCATTAAAGCTCCAGTTGAAAAATTATGCTCCGAAATCAACTTCTGTCACCTCAGTGCTACATATTGGAATGGTACCTAAAGTTTAAAGCAGAAATTGGGGCACTTTTAAAATGTTAATTTTTGACCAATTCGATAGGTCCGGGGCTTAGGTAAGTTATCATATGTCACAAAACCGTTAAAGCTCCTGTTTAAAAACTATGCTCCAAAATCAACTTCTGTCACCTCAGTGATACATATTGGAATGGTACCTAAAGTTTAAAGCAGAAATTGGGGCACTTTTGAAATTTTCATTTTTGACCAATTCGATAGGTTCGGGGCTTAGGTAAGTTATCATATGTCACAAAATCGTTAAAGCTCCTGTTCAAAAATGATGCTCCTAAATCAACTTCTGTCACCTCAGTGCTACATATTGGAATGGTTCCTAAAGTTTAAAGCAGAAATTGGGGCACTTTTGAAATTTTCATTTTTGACCAATTCGATAGGTCCGGGGCTTAGGTAAGTTATCAAATGTCCACACAAATAACCGACGTGTGTGGTAAAGCCCACAGAACACCGATAAAAGAAAATTCCTTTGTTTGGAGCACTCTTTTTTAAACAAATATAAATGTGTAATGATGAAATGTTGAATCTAAATTAAAACATCCCCTTTCTTGACTTGAGAATCTATCGGGATGGAGGAAATATGCTGGCCACCGAATTACACCCGAAAGGAGACTGCTACGAATAGCATTCTCCACAATTCCAGCTCACACTTTCCTCCCACTATATCTAATATACCGAAAGGGGAGTTCCTCAGGCTCAAGAGGAATTGCTCCGATGTGGAAACCTACCGACATAGAAGCGAGGAGGTTACCATCCGTCTCAAGGAACGAGGATATAGTCATAGGTCCATCAAAAAAGCACGTAATTCCCTTTTAAAGACAAGTAGAAACTCACTTATTTTTCAAGAGAAAAAGGAAAGTGATCAGGAGGAACTCAGATTTGTGGGAGACTTTTGTCAGGAATGGAGACACCTTAAGAATGGTATACAAAAACATTGGCATGTGCTTCTATCTGACCCAGATCTGGCGACCAACTTGGGAGACAAGGTCTCCATGAGCTGGAGGAGGTCACCTAACTTGAAGGATCATTGGGTACAAAGCCATTATCAGCGGAACCCCTCTATATCTCCTACAGTGAGGGGTACTTTCCCGTGTGGATCATGCAGGGCCTGTAATTTTATCTTACCGACACAGGAAATTACTGATAAATTTGGCAAGCAACATAGGATTAATGATTTCTTCAACTGTAAAACAACTAATGTGGTTTACTGTCTTCAGTGCCTATGTGGAAAAAGATATGTTGGCATAACCACACGCATGTTTAAACAGCGCATACTTGAACATGCAGGCACTATTAGAAATGTGGACAGAGACCTGCAGAACTTTCGACAGATCACGACGGTGGCGAGACATTTTCTCCTACACCGCCAGGATAAATCCCACAAGATGCAAGTTTTTGGCCTGGAGAAGGTTAAACTTGGTATTAGAGGAGGGGATATAATGCAGGAACTACTGAAAAAGGAGAGCCAGTGGACCTACATGTTGGGAAGTCTTGCTCCGCTTGGACTTAATGAACACATAAATTATACGGTGTTCCTGTAATAACCCCCTATATGATTAAGTGCCATCTTTTTTTGTCCTCATTTTGAATCTTTATATTTACTTTTTTTATCTACACTCTGAACACGTCTATTTTTTCACAGGTCAAACATTCCAATTATTCTTTTATCCTCCTCACTATATTTTCTTTTCTTTCTCTCCTTTATCCTATGACTCCTGTATCATTTTCTATTATCACACCCGTTTATTACACTACATTCAAAGGGACAATTATTCACTCAACCATTTTTTATTTTATCTCTCTCCCCTTATTCCCTTTTCCTTTTTCTCCAATCCATTATATTTTTAAGTTGGTATACTCCATCACTCTGGGTTATGTTTGCCACATATTATTAACCCCCTCCCCCCCACACTTTTCCTTTCCCACCTACTCTCCTTTCAATAGACCAGTCTGATCGACCCACCAAGAATCACATATCTCTTTCACATATCACTCACTTCTTATCCCTCTTATACATTCACATTCTCAGTTTAATCTTTATCACATAACAAATACACTGCATTAGGATCAATATTTCCTTTTCCCTATTTTCCATGTTCCCTCCCCCCTTTCCCCCCTCTTCTTTTTATTATACAACACTCACATTAATCTTTTCCGTCACTTCACGGCACTTTACATTTTCATCTTTGTTCACACATTTTCAGCTGTCATTATTTCTGTCACTTATACTCACAGACATTACGGTGGGGTAGTACTGGGCTTCCTAGTGTAATTAACCAATAAGTATCCTTTAATCGCTTCATTTCATTCCTTACTGATATCTTCACAATCATTTTTATTTCTACTTTCCTACACTGTTTATATATTTATTCTTATTTATTTAGTTATATTCCCTCCCAACACATATTCATATATATCTACTTCAGTTGAAGCACATTTGTTTGCACACTTGGATCACACAGCGTTTTTTTATATTTATATTTTTTATTATCTATATTCATTTTTATTTTCATATTCAGTTGTATTTTTAAACTTTCTTTATTTTTATATTCACATTTATATTTATATCCGTATATTTCGTAATATTTATATTTATAGTTATATTTATACCTACGTATATATACATATATATTGTTCCACCACTATTGAACCTCCAATTTTGATTTGATGTCTCTGATACCCTTCCAAGGATGTTTGTAATCAGTAATCATTAGATAAGGATCAGTCTCTAATTTGTAATACAGGTGTGTTGGGTAACACGCAACACATGGATTTACATACTAGCAAGAGCATTGGCTAGTGCTCCTGTTTTAAGCACGTCACCTGAACACCACTATAGCCTGCAAGGTGAGCAAGCCTTTGTGGTGAAACGTACGTCCTATCCGGCTACATGGGCTCCCCACTGCAGGGGGAGCCGTGACCAGCAGCATGAGCATACAGCGCATAAGTGGCTTTGAACGGCGGACAACGGCCGAACGGTATCCCCTTCTTCTTTCTCCCTTTTCCGGTTTTGACGGAGGCTCTGGCTCGGTGGCGCATCCGAATCCTGCAAGGCCTCGGCATCAGGGTTCGCCTAACACCACTTACGGGACCACGAGCCGCCGCCAGTTCTCTTCCTGTCTCTCACGGCACCACCCGCGGTCTCACTCTCATCTGTCCTCCGCTCTCGGATGAGGTCAGATAGCAGAAGAGATCCCCGGATAAAGTGCTCACAGTTCCTTCTTTCTTCGGTTCCCTTATTTTCTTTCTCCACTTTCCACAGTTAATCATTTATATTTCTCTACAAGTGGGAATTTTCCCCTTCTGCATGGCAACTTAATAGCAGTTTAAATCATGTGTTATATTGAAATATAATTGGCAGTACACATACAATTTGATACTGCCTTGCAGATTTAACTATGCGGCAGAAATGTATACAATATGATCTTGCCAACTGTTGCTAACACACTTTACTAGCTTGTCAGGCCATTTGTGTGCATTCAATTGTCATCTCAAACAGCTAATTAATCAGGCTGTTTGGGGGATTTTTTCAAGCAGATTTAACTATGCGGCAGGAACTTATACAATATGATCTTGCCAACTGTTGCCAACACATCTAACTAGCTTGTCAGGCCACTTGTGTGTATTCAATTGTCATCTCAATCAGCTAATTCAATAGGCTGTTTGGGGGATTTTTCAATTTCCAATATCTTTCTTCTTCTCTCATTTCTATTTTTTCCATATGTACAATTATCATTTGTCCAGTGGCGCATTTGGACCCTGCAATGCCTTTTGGCATCAAGGTTCACCTAACACCACGTGAGGATTAAAGGTATTCGTGCATCTCGTTTTTTTCTGGACACAGCTCACCCTCCCACTCTCATCTGCCCTCCGCTCTCAGATGAGGTCAGACAGCAGAAGGGATAAGTGAACTAGAGTGCCCATTTTTCTACCATTCTGTCTCATTTGTCTTGTCTAGATATCATGTGCGAATAGTCACATGCACACGTGATACTCATGATACCACAATTAAATTTATCAATGTAGGGTCGGCACAATATTATATTGTTCTGCAAAAAGGGAGATTATGCCATGTTAATCCTTGATTGTATATATTGTATACTCTTCATGATATGCCCAGCCAGCAGGTTGGGTAGCCACAGGGGAGGTGTGCCAATTCAACTTTCATAACTGTGTTATTTAAACTAGGATTCAGATGAACATGTTAATTTTATTTGCATATCCTCTCCTAGCCACAGGATTTGATGACCGTTAATATATCATGTATGCTACTGGCTGGAATACAGACAGATTACTGTCTTTTGAGTTGTAGATGAATTATAGACTCAATATTTTATGATTACACATGATTTTGTCTAAATTTTTGCCACAAGGACAAATTTTATGTCCAATATTATTATTTTTCTGGGGGAATTGTGTATACATTATTTGAGTTATATTACCCCTCATATATTTTAGTCTAAATTTGATAAATAAAGGTTATGTTTTAATTTAGATTCAACATTTCATCATTACACATTTATATTTGTTTAAAAAAGAGTGCTCCAAACAAAGGAATTTTCTTTTATCGGTGTTCTGTGGGCTTTACCACACACGTCGGTTATTTGTGTAGTTGTTACATTATTCCTGGAGCACCTCCAACATAACGGATAGCTATCCATTGGGGTCTAATCTGTGTCAGTTGGTTTTTTCTCTGAATAATTTATCATATTGCAGTCTGGTGCGGGATATTTGCCAGTTTTTTCACAAGTTATCAAATGTCACAAAATCGTTAAAGCTCCTGTTCAAAAATGATGCTCCGAAATCAACTTCTGTCACCTCAGTGCTACATATTGGAATGGTTCCTAAAGTTTAAAGCAGAAATTGGGGCACTTTTGAAATTTTCATTTTTGACCAATTCGATAGTTCCGGGGCTTAGGTAAGTTATCATATGTCACAAAACCGTTAAAGCTCCTGTTCAAAAATGATGCTCCGAAATCAACTTCTGTCACCTCAGTGATACATATTGGAATGGTACCTAAAGTTTAAAGCAGAAATTGGGGCACTTTTGAAATTTTCATTTTTGACCAATTCGTTAGGTCCGGGGCTTAGGTAAGTTATCATATGTCACAAAACCGTTAAAGCTCCTGTTCAAAAATTATGCTCCAAAATCAACTTCTATCACCTCAGTGATACATTTTGGTATGGTACCTATAGTTTAAAGCAGAAATAGGGGCACTTTTAAAATTTCCATTTTTGACCAATTCGATAGGTCCGGGGCTTAGGTAAGTTATCATATGTCACAAAACCATTAAAGCTCCAGTTGAAAAATTATGCTCCGAAATCAACTTCTGTCACCTCAGTGCTACATATTGGAATGGTACCTAAAGTTTAAAGCAGAAATTGGGGCACTTTTGAAATTTTCATTTTTGACCAATTCGATAGGTCCGGGGCTTAGGTAAGTTATCATATGTCACAAAACCATTAAAGCTCCAGTTGAAAAATTATGCTCCGAAATCAACTTCTGTCACCTCAGTGCTACATATTGGAATGGTACCTAAAGTTTAAAGCAGAAATTGGGGCACTTTTAAAATTTTAATTTTTGACCAATTCGATAGGTCCGGGGCTTAGGTAAGTTATCATATGTCACAAAACCGTTAAAGCTCCTGTTTAAAAACTATGCTCCAAAATCAACTTCTGTCACCTCAGTGATACATATTGGAATGGTACCTAAAGTTTAAAGCAGAAATTGGGGCACTTTTGAAATTTTCATTTTTGACCAATTCGATAGGTTCGGGGCTTAGGTAAGTTATCATATGTCACAAAATCGTTAAAGCTCCTGTTCAAAAATGATGCTCCGAAATCAACTTCTGTCACCTCAGTGCTACATATTGGAATGGTTCCTAAAGTTTAAAGCAGAAATTGGGGCACTTTTGAAATTTTCATTTTTGACCAATTCGATAGGTCCGGGGCTTAGGTAAGTTATCAAATGTCCACACAAATAACCGACGTGTGTGGTAAAGCCCACAGAACACCGATAAAAGAAAATTCCTTTGTTTGGAGCACTCTTTTTTAAACAAATATAAATGTGTAATGATGAAATGTTGAATCTAAATTAAAACATCCCCTTTCTTGACTTGAGAATCTATCGGGATGGAGGAAATATGCTGGCCACGGAATTACACCGAAAGGAGACTGCTACGAATAGCATTCTCCACAATTCCAGCTCACACTTTCCTCCCACTATATCTAATATACCGAAAGGGGAGTTCCTCAGGCTCAAGAGGAATTGCTCCGATGTGGAAACCTACCGACATAGAAGCGAGGAGGTTACCATCCGTCTCAAGGAACGAGGATATAGTCATAGGTCCATCAAAAAAGCACGTAATTCCCTTTTAAAGACAAGTAGAAACTCACTTATTTTTCAAGAGAAAAAGGAAAGTGATCAGGAGGAACTCAGATTTGTGGGAGACTTTTGTCAGGAATGGAGACACCTTAAGAATGGTATACAAAAACATTGGCATGTGCTTCTATCTGACCCAGATCTGGCGACCAACTTGGGAGACAAGGTCTCCATGAGCTGGAGGAGGTCACCTAACTTGAAGGATCATTGGGTACAAAGCCATTATCAGCGGAACCCCTCTATATCTCCTACAGTGAGGGGTACTTTCCCGTGTGGATCATGCAGGGCCTGTAATTTTATCTTACCGACACAGGAAATTACTGATAAATTTGGCAAGCAACATAGGATTAATGATTTCTTCAACTGTAAAACAACTAATGTGGTTTACTGTCTTCAGTGCCTATGTGGAAAAAGATATGTTGGCATAACCACACGCATGTTTAAACAGCGCATACTTGAACATGCAGGCACTATTAGAAATGTGGACAGAGACCTGCAGAACTTTCGACAGATCACGACGGTGGCGAGACATTTTCTCCTACACCGCCAGGATAAATCCCACAAGATGCAAGTTTTTGGCCTGGAGAAGGTTAAACTTGGTATTAGAGGAGGGGATATAATGCAGGAACTACTGAAAAAGGAGAGCCAGTGGACCTACATGTTGGGAAGTCTTGCTCCGCTTGGACTTAATGAACACATAAATTATACGGTGTTCCTGTAATAACCCCCTATATGATTAAGTGCCATCTTTTTTTGTCCTCATTTTGAATCTTTATATTTACTTTTTTTATCTACACTCTGACCACGTCTATTTTTTCACAGGTCAAACATTCCAATTATTCTTTTATCCTCCTCACTATATTTTCTTTTCTTTCTCTCCTTTATCCTATGACTCCTGTATCATTTTCTATTATCACACCCGTTTATTTACACTACATTCAAAGGGACAATTATTCACTCAACCATTTTTTATTTTATCTCTCTCCCCTTATTCCCTTTTCCTTTTTCTCCAATCCATTATATTTTTAAGTTGGTATACTCCATCACTCTGGGTTATGTTTGCCACATATTATTAACCCCCTTCCCCCCACACTTTTCCTTTCCCACCTACTCTCCTTTCAATAGACCAGTCTGATCGACCCACCAAGAATCACATATCTCTTTCACATATCACTCACTTCTTATCCCTCTTATACATTCACATTCTCAGTTTAATCTTTATCACATAACAAATACACTGCATTAGGATCAATATTTCCTTTTCCCTATTTTCCATGTTCCCTCCCCCCTTTCCCCCCTCTTCTTTTTATTATACAACACTCACATTAATCTTTTCCGTCACTTCACGGCACTTTACATTTTCATCTTTGTTCACACATTTTCAGCTGTCATTATTTCTGTCACTTATACTCACAGACATTACGGTGGGGTAGTACTGGGCTTCCTAGTGTAATTAACCAATAAGTATCCTTTAATCGCTTCATTTCATTCCTTACTGATATCTTCACAATCATTTTTATTTCTACTTTCCTACACTGTTTATATATTTATTCTTATTTATTTAGTTATATTCCCTCCCAACACATATTCATATATATCTACTTCAGTTGAAGCACATTTGTTTGCACACTTGGATCACACAGCGTTTTTTTATATTTATATTTTTTATTATCTATATTCATTTTTATTTTCATATTCAGTTGTATTTTTAAACTTTCTTTATTTTTATATTCACATTTATATTTATATCCGTATATTTCGTAATATTTATATTTATAGTTATATTTATACCTACGTATATATACATATATATTGTTCCACCACTATTGAACCTCCAATTTTGATTTGATGTCTCTGATACCCTTCCAAGGATGTTTGTAATCAGTAATCATTAGATAAGGA
Source organism: Pseudophryne corroboree (assembly GCF_028390025.1). Lineage (NCBI taxonomy): Eukaryota > Metazoa > Chordata > Amphibia > Anura > Myobatrachidae > Pseudophryne > Pseudophryne corroboree. The sequence goes on along the minus strand of NW_026970139.1, from coordinate 399,639 downwards.
TCAGTCTCTAATTTGTAATACAGGTGTGTTGGGTAACACGCAACACATGGATTTACATACTAGCAAGAGCATTGGCTAGTGCTCCTGTTTTAAGCACGTCACCTGAACACCACTATAGCCTGCAAGGTGAGCAAGCCTTTGTGGTGAAACGTACGTCCTATCCGGCTACATGGGCTCCCCACTGCAGGGGGAGCCGTGACCAGCAGGATGAGCATACAGCGCATAAGTGGCTTTGAACGGCTGACAACGGCCGAACGGTATCCCCTTCTTCTTTCTCCCTTTTCCGGTTTTGACGGAGGCTCTGGCTCGGTGGCGCATCCGAATCCTGCAAGGCCTCGGCATCAGGGTTCGCCTAACACCACTTACGGGACCACGAGCCGCCGCCAGTTCTCTTCCTGTCTCTCACGGCACCACCCGCGGTCTCACTCTCATCTGTCCTCCGCTCTCGGATGAGGTCAGATAGCAGAAGAGATCCCCGGATAAAGTGCTCACAGTTCCTTCTTTCTTCGGTTCCCTTATTTTCTTTCTCCACTTTCCACAGTTAATCATTTATATTTCTCTACAAGTGGGAATTTTCCCCTTCTGCATGGCAACTTAATAGCAGTTTAAATCATGTGTTATATTGAAATATAATTGGCAGTACACATACAATTTGATACTGCCTTGCAGATTTAACTATGCGGCAGAAATGTATACAATATGATCTTGCCAACTGTTGCTAACACACTTTACTAGCTTGTCAGGCCATTTGTGTGCATTCAATTGTCATCTCAAACAGCTAATTAATCAGGCTGTTTGGGGGATTTTTTCAAGCAGATTTAACTATGCGGCAGGAACTTATACAATATGATCTTGCCAACTGTTGCCAACACATCTAACTAGCTTGTCAGGCCACTTGTGTATATTCAATTGTCATCTCAATCAGCTAATTCAATAGGCTGTTTGGGGGATTTTTCAATTTCCAATATCTTTCTTCTTCTCTCATTTCTATTTTTTCCATATGTACAATTATCATTTGTCCAGTGGCGCATTTGGACCCTGCAATGCCTTTTGGCATCAAGGTTCACCTAACACCACGTGAGGATTAAAGGTATTCGTGCATCTCGTTTTTTTCTGGACACAGCTCACCCTCCCACTCTCATCTGCCCTCCGCTCTCAGATGAGGTCAGACAGCAGAAGGGATAAGTGAACTAGAGTGCCCATTTTTCTACCATTCTGTCTCATTTGTCTTGCCTAGATATCATGTGCGAATAGTCACATGCACACGTGATACTCATGATACCACAATTAAATTTATCAATGTAGGGTCGGCACAATATTATATTGTTCTGCAAAAAGGGAGATTATGCCATGTTAATCCTTGATTGTATATATTGTATACTCTTCATGATATGCCCAGCCAGCAGGTTGGGTAGCCACAGGGGAGGTGTGCCAATTCAACTTTCATAACTGTGTTATTTAAACTAGGATTCAGATGAACATGTTAATTGTATTTGCATATCCTCTCCTAGCCACAGGATTTGATGACCGTTAATATATCATGTATGCTACTGGCTGGAATACAGACAGATTACTGTCTTTTGAGTTGTAGATGAATTATAGACTCAATATTTTATGATTACATATGATTTTGTCTAAATTTTTGCCACAAGGACAAATTTTATGTCCAATATTATTATTTTTCTGGGGGAATTGTGTATACATTATTTGAGTTATATTACCCCTCATATATTTTAGTCTAAATTTGATAAATAAAGGTTATGTTTTAATTTAGATTCAACATTTCATCATTACACATTTATATTTGTTTAAAAAAGAGTGCTCCAAACAAAGGAATTTTCTTTTATCGGTGTTCTGTGGGCTTTACCACACACGTCGGTTATTTGTGTAGTTGTTACATTATTCCTGGAGCACCTCCAACATAACGGATAGCTATCCATTGGGGTCTAATCTGTGTCAGTTGGTTTTTTCTCTGAATAATTTATCATATTGCAGTCTGGTGCGGGATATTTGCCAGTTTTTTCACAAGTTATCAAATGTCACAAAATCGTTAAAGCTCCTGTTCAAAAATGATGCTCCGAAATCAACTTCTGTCATCTCAGTGCTACATATTGGAATGGTTCCTAAAGTTTAAAGCAGAAATTGGGGCACTTTTGAAATTTTCATTTTTGACCAATTCGATAGTTCCGGGGCTTAGGTAAGTTATCATATGTCACAAAACCGTTAAAGCTCCTGTTCAAAAATGATGCTCCGAAATCAACTTCTGTCACCTCAGTGATACATATTGGAATGGTACCTAAAGTTTAAAGCAGAAATTGGGGCACTTTTGAAATTTTCATTTTTGACCAATTCGTTAGGTCCGGGGCTTAGGTAAGTTATCATATGTCACAAAACCGTTAAAGCTCCTGTTCAAAAATTATGCTCCAAAATCAACTTCTATCACCTCAGTGATACATTTTGGTATGGTACCTATAGTTTAAAGCAGAAATAGGGGCACTTTTAAAATTTCCATTTTTGACCAATTCGATAGGTCCGGGGCTTAGGTAAGTTATCATATGTCACAAAACCATTAAAGCTCCAGTTGAAAAATTATGCTCCGAAATCAACTTCTGTCACCTCAGTGCTACATATTGGAATGGTACCTAAAGTTTAAAGCAGAAATTGGGGCACTTTTGAAATTTTCATTTTTGACCAATTCGATAGGTCCGGGGCTTAGGTAAGTTATCATATGTCACAAAACCATTAAAGCTCCAGTTGAAAAATTATGCTCCGAAATCAACTTCTGTCACCTCAGTGCTACATATTGGAATGGTACCTAAAGTTTAAAGCAGAAATTGGGGCACTTTTAAAATTTTAATTTTTGACCAATTCGATAGGTCCGGGGCTTAGGTAAGTTATCATATGTCACAAAACCGTTAAAGCTCCTGTTTAAAAACTATGCTCCAAAATCAACTTCTGTCACCTCAGTGATACATATTGGAATGGTACCTAAAGTTTAAAGCAGAAATTGGGGCACTTTTGAAATTTTCATTTTTGACCAATTCGATAGGTTCGGGGCTTAGGTAAGTTATCATATGTCACAAAATCGTTAAAGCTCCTGTTCAAAAATGATGCTCCGAAATCAACTTCTGTCACCTCAGTGCTACATATTGGAATGGTTCCTAAAGTTTAAAGCAGAAATTGGGGCACTTTTGAAATTTTCATTTTTGACCAATTCGATAGGTCCGGGGCTTAGGTAAGTTATCAAATGTCCACACAAATAACCGACGTGTGTGGTAAAGCCCACAGAACACCGATAAAAGAAAATTCCTTTGTTTGGAGCACTCTTTTTTAAACAAATATAAATGTGTAATGATGAAATGTTGAATCTAAATTAAAACATCCCCTTTCTTGACTTGAGAATCTATCGGGATGGAGGAAATATGCTGGCCACGGAATTACACCCGAAAGGAGACTGCTACGAATAGCATTCTCCACAATTCCAGCTCACACTTTCCTCCCACTATATCTAATATACCGAAAGGGGAGTTCCTCAGGCTCAAGAGGAATTGCTCCGATGTGGAAACCTACCGACATAGAAGCGAGGAGGTTACCATCCGTCTCAAGGAACGAGGATATAGTCATAGGTCCATAAAAAAAGCACGTAATTCCCTTTTAAAGACAAGTAGAAACTCACTTATTTTTCAAGAGAAAAAGGAAAGTGATCAGGAGGAACTCAGATTTGTGGGAGACTTTTGTCAGGAATGGAGACACCTTAAGAATGGTATACAAAAACATTGGCATGTGCTTCTATCTGACCCAGATCTGGCGACCAACTTGGGAGACAAGGTCTCCATGAGCTGGAGGAGGTCACCTAACTTGAAGGATCATTGGGTACAAAGCCATTATCAGCGGAACCCCTCTATATCTCCTACAGTGAGGGGTACTTTCCCGTGTGGATCATGCAGGGCCTGTAATTTTATCTTACCGACACAGGAAATTACTGATAAATTTGGCAAGCAACATAGGATTAATGATTTCTTCAACTGTAAAACAACTAATGTGGTTTACTGTCTTCAGTGCCTATGTGGAAAAAGATATGTTGGCATAACCACACGCATGTTTAAACAGCGCATACTTGAACATGCAGGCACTATTAGAAATGTGGACAGAGACCTGCAGAACTTTCGACAGATCACGACGGTGGCGAGACATTTTCTCCTACACCGCCAGGATAAATCCCACAAGATGCAAGTTTTTGGCCTGGAGAAGGTTAAACTTGGTATTAGAGGAGGGGATATAATGCAGGAACTACTGAAAAAGGAGAGCCAGTGGACCTACATGTTGGGAAGTCTTGCTCCGCTTGGACTTAATGAACACATAAATTATACGGTGTTCCTGTAATAACCCCCTATATGATTAAGTGCCATCTTTTTTTGTCCTCATTTTGAATCTTTATATTTACTTTTTTTATCTACACTCTGACCACGTCTATTTTTTCACAGGTCAAACATTCCAATTATTCTTTTATCCTCCTCACTATATTTTCTTTTCTTTCTCTCCTTTATCCTATGACTCCTGTATCATTTTCTATTATCACACCCGTTTATTTACACTACATTCAAAGGGACAATTATTCACTCAACCATTTTTTATTTTATCTCTCTCCCCTTATTCCCTTTTCCTTTTTCTCCAATCCATTATATTTTTAAGTTGGTATACTCCATCACTCTGGGTTATGTTTGCCACATATTATTAACCCCCTCCCCCCCACACTTTTCCTTTCCCACCTACTCTCCTTTCAATAGACCAGTCTGATCGACCCACCAAGAATCACATATCTCTTTCACATATCACTCACTTCTTATCCCTCTTATACATTCACATTCTCAGTTTAATCTTTATCACATAACAAATACACTGCATTAGGATCAATATTTCCTTTTCCCTATTTTCCATGTTCCCTCCCCCCTTTCCCCCCTCTTCTTTTTATTATACAACACTCACATTAATCTTTTCCGTCACTTCAACGGCACTTTACATTTTCATCTTTGTTCACACATTTTCAGCTGTCATTATTTCTGTCACTTATACTCACAGACATTACGGTGGGGTAGTACTGGGCTTCCTAGTGTAATTAACCAATAAGTATCCTTTAATCGCTTCATTTCATTCCTTACTGATATCTTCACAATCATTTTTATTTCTACTTTCCTACACTGTTTATATATTTATTCTTATTTATTTAGTTATATTCCCTCCCAACACATATTCATATATATCTACTTCAGTTGAAGCACATTTGTTTGCACACTTGGATCACACAGCGTTTTTTTATATTTATATTTTTTATTATCTATATTCATTTTTATTTTCATATTCAGTTGTATTTTTAAACTTTCTTTATTTTTATATTCACATTTATATTTATATCCGTATATTTCGTAATATTTATATTTATAGTTATATTTATACCTACGTATATATACATATATATTGTTCCACCACTATTGAACCTCCAATTTTGATTTGATGTCTCTGATACCCTTCCAAGGATGTTTGTAATCAGTAATCATTAGATAAGGATCAGTCTCTAATTTGTAATACAGGTGTGTTGGGTAACACGCAACACATGGATTTACATACTAGCAAGAGCATTGGCTAGTGCTCCTGTTTTAAGCACGTCACCTGAACACCACTATAGCCTGCAAGGTGAGCAAGCCTTTGTGGTGAAACGTACGTCCTATCCGGCTACATGGGCTCCCCACTGCAGGGGGAGCCGTGACCAGCAGCATGAGCATACAGCGCATAAGTGGCTTTGAACGGCGGACAACGGCCGAACGGTATCCCCTTCTTCTTTCTCCCTTTTCCGGTTTTGACGGAGGCTCTGGCTCGGTGGCGCATCCGAATCCTGCAAGGCCTCGGCATCAGGGTTCGCCTAACACCACTTACGGGACCACGAGCCGCCGCCAGTTCTCTTCCTGTCTCTCACGGCACCACCCGCGGTCTCACTCTCATCTGTCCTCCGCTCTCGGATGAGGTCAGATAGCAGAAGAGATCCCCGGATAAAGTGCTCACAGTTCCTTCTTTCTTCGGTTCCCTTATTTTCTTTCTCCACTTTCCACAGTTAATCATTTATATTTCTCTACAAGTGGGAATTTTCCCCTTCTGCATGGCAACTTAATAGCAGTTTAAATCATGTGTTATATTGAAATATAATTGGCAGTACACATACAATTTGATACTGCCTTGCAGATTTAACTATGCGGCAGAAATGTATACAATATGATCTTGCCAACTGTTGCTAACACACTTTACTAGCTTGTCAGGCCATTTGTGTGCATTCAATTGTCATCTCAAACAGCTAATTAATCAGGCTGTTTGGGGGATTTTTTCAAGCAGATTTAACTATGCGGCAGGAACTTATACAATATGATCTTGCCAACTGTTGCCAACACATCTAACTAGCTTGTCAGGCCACTTGTGTGTATTCAATTGTCATCTCAATCAGCTAATTCAATAGGCTGTTTGGGGGATTTTTCAATTTCCAATATCTTTCTTCTTCTCTCATTTCTATTTTTTCCATATGTACAATTATCATTTGTCCAGTGGCGCATTTGGACCCTGCAATGCCTTTTGGCATCAAGGTTCACCTAACACCACGTGAGGATTAAAGGTATTCGTGCATCTCGTTTTTTTCTGGACACAGCTCACCCTCCCACTCTCATCTGCCCTCCGCTCTCAGATGAGGTCAGACAGCAGAAGGGATAAGTGAACTAGAGTGCCCATTTTTCTACCATTCTGTCTCATTTGTCTTGTCTAGATATCATGTGCGAATAGTCACATGCACACGTGATACTCATGATACCACAATTAAATTTATCAATGTAGGGTCGGCACAATATTATATTGTTCTGCAAAAAGGGAGATTATGCCATGTTAATCCTTGATTGTATATATTGTATACTCTTCATGATATGCCCAGCCAGCAGGTTGGGTAGCCACAGGGGAGGTGTGCCAATTCAACTTTCATAACTGTGTTATTTAAACTAGGATTCAGATGAACATGTTAATTTTATTTGCATATCCTCTCCTAGCCACAGGATTTGATGACCGTTAATATATCATGTATGCTACTGGCTGGAATACAGACAGATTACTGTCTTTTGAGTTGTAGATGAATTATAGACTCAATATTTTATGATTACATATGATTTTGTCTAAATTTTTGCCACAAGGACAAATTTTATGTCCAATATTATTATTTTTCTGGGGGAATTGTGTATACATTATTTGAGTTATATTACCCCTCATATATTTTAGTCTAAATTTGATAAATAAAGGTTATGTTTTAATTTAGATTCAACATTTCATCATTACACATTTATATTTGTTTAAAAAAGAGTGCTCCAAACAAAGGAATTTTCTTTTATCGGTGTTCTGTGGGCTTTACCACACACGTCGGTTATTTGTGTAGTTGTTACATTATTCCTGGAGCACCTCCAACATAACGGATAGCTATCCATTGGGGTCTAATCTGTGTCAGTTGGTTTTTTCTCTGAATAATTTATCATATTGCAGTCTGGTGCGGGATATTTGCCAGTTTTTTCACAAGTTATCAAATGTCACAAAATCGTTAAAGCTCCTGTTCAAAAATGATGCTCCGAAATCAACTTCTGTCACCTCAGTGCTACATATTGGAATGGTTCCTAAAGTTTAAAGCAGAAATTGGGGCACTTTTGAAATTTTCATTTTTGACCAATTCGATAGTTCCGGGGCTTAGGTAAGTTATCATATGTCACAAAACCGTTAAAGCTCCTGTTCAAAAATGATGCTCCGAAATCAACTTCTGTCACCTCAGTGATACATATTGGAATGGTACCTAAAGTTTAAAGCAGAAATTGGGGCACTTTTGAAATTTTCATTTTTGACCAATTCGTTAGGTCCGGGGCTTAGGTAAGTTATCATATGTCACAAAACCGTTAAAGCTCCTGTTCAAAAATTATGCTCCAAAATCAACTTCTATCACCTCAGTGATACATTTTGGTATGGTACCTATAGTTTAAAGCAGAAATAGGGGCACTTTTAAAATTTTCATTTTTGACCAATTCGATAGGTCCGGGGCTTAGGTAAGTTATCATATGTCACAAAACCATTAAAGCTCCAGTTGAAAAATTATGCTCCGAAATCAACTTCTGTCACCTCAGTGCTACATATTGGAATGGTACCTAAAGTTTAAAGCAGAAATTGGGGCACTTTTGAAATTTTCATTTTTGACCAATTCGATAGGTCCGGGGCTTAGGTAAGTTATCATATGTCACAAAACCATTAAAGCTCCAGTTGAAAAATTATGCTCCGAAATCAACTTCTGTCACCTCAGTGCTACATATTGGAATGGTACCTAAAGTTTAAAGCAGAAATTGGGGCACTTTTAAAATTTTAATTTTTGACCAATTCGATAGGTCCGGGGCTTAGGTAAGTTATCATATGTCACAAAACCGTTAAAGCTCCTGTTTAAAAACTATGCTCCAAAATCAACTTCTGTCACCTCAGTGATACATATTGGAATGGTACCTAAAGTTTAAAGCAGAAATTGGGGCACTTTTGAAATTTTCATTTTTGACCAATTCGATAGGTTCGGGGCTTAGGTAAGTTATCATATGTCACAAAATCGTTAAAGCTCCTGTTCAAAAATGATGCTCCGAAATCAACTTCTGTCACCTCAGTGCTACATATTGGAATGGTTCCTAAAGTTTAAAGCAGAAATTGGGGCACTTTTGAAATTTTCATTTTTGACCAATTCGATAGGTCCGGGGCTTAGGTAAGTTATCAAATGTCCACACAAATAACCGACGTGTGTGGTAAAGCCCACAGAACACCGATAAAAGAAAATTCCTTTGTTTGGAGCACTCTTTTTTAAACAAATATAAATGTGTAATGATGAAATGTTGAATCTAAATTAAAACATCCCCTTTCTTGACTTGAGAATCTATCGGGATGGAGGAAATATGCTGGCCACGGAATTACACCGAAAGGAGACTGCTACGAATAGCATTCTCCACAATTCCAGCTCACACTTTCCTCCCACTATATCTAATATACCGAAAGGGGAGTTCCTCAGGCTCAAGAGGAATTGCTCCGATGTGGAAACCTACCGACATAGAAGCGAGGAGGTTACCATCCGTCTCAAGGAACGAGGATATAGTCATAGGTCCATCAAAAAAGCACGTAATTCCCTTTTAAAGACAAGTAGAAACTCACTTATTTTTCAAGAGAAAAAGGAAAGTGATCAGGAGGAACTCAGATTTGTGGGAGACTTTTGTCAGGAATGGAGACACCTTAAGAATGGTATACAAAAACATTGGCATGTGCTTTTATCTGACCCAGATCTGGCGACCAACTTGGGAGACAAGGTCTCCATGAGCTGGAGGAGGTCACCTAACTTGAAGGATCATTGGGTACAAAGCCATTATCAGCGGAACCCCTCTATATCTCCTACAGTGAGGGGTACTTTCCCGTGTGGATCATGCAGGGCCTGTAATTTTATCTTACCGACACAGGAAATTACTGATAAATTTGGCAAGCAACATAGGATTAATGATTTCTTCAACTGTAAAACAACTAATGTGGTTTACTGTCTTCAGTGCCTATGTGGAAAAAGATATGTTGGCATAACCACACGCATGTTTAAAGAGCGCATACTTGAACATGCAGGCACTATTAGAAATGTGGACAGAGACCTGCAGAACTTTCGACAGATCACGACGGTGGCGAGACATTTTCTCCTACACCGCCAGGATAAATCCCACAAGATGCAAGTTTTTGGCCTGGAGAAGGTTAAACTTGGTATTAGAGGAGGGGATATAATGCAGGAACTACTGAAAAAGGAGAGCCAGTGGACCTACATGTTGGGAAGTCTTGCTCCGCTTGGACTTAATGAACACATAAATTATACGGTGTTCCTGTAATAACCCCCTATATGATTAAGTGCCATCTTTTTTTGTCCTCATTTTGAATCTTTATATTTACTTTTTTTATCTACACTCTGACCACGTCTATTTTTTCACAGGTCAAACATTCCAATTATTCTTTTATCCTCCTCACTATATTTTCTTTTCTTTCTCTCCTTTATCCTATGACTCCTGTATCATTTTCTATTATCACACCCGTTTATTACACTACATTCAAAGGGACAATTATTCACTCAACCATTTTTTATTTTATCTCTCTCCCCTTATTCCCTTTTCCTTTTTCTCCAATCCATTATATTTTTAAGTTGGTATACTCCATCACTCTGGGTTATGTTTGCCACATATTATTAACCCCCTCCCCCCCACACTTTTCCTTTCCCACCTACTCTCCTTTCAATAGACCAGTCTGATCGACCCACCAAGAATCACATATCTCTTTCACATATCACTCACTTCTTATCCCTCTTATACATTCACATTCTCAGTTTAATCTTTATCACATAACAAATACACTGCATTAGGATCAATATTTCCTTTTCCCTATTTTCCATGTTCCCTCCCCCCTTTCCCCCCTCTTCTTTTTATTATACAACACTCACATTAATCTTTTCCGTCACTTCACGGCACTTTACATTTTCATCTTTGTTCACACATTTTCAGCTGTCATTATTTCTGTCACTTATACTCACAGACATTACGGTGGGGTAGTACTGGGCTTCCTAGTGTAATTAACCAATAAGTATCCTTTAAACGCTTCATTTCATTCCTTACTGATATCTTCACAATCATTTTTATTTCTACTTTCCTACACTGTTTATATATTTATTCTTATTTATTTAGTTATATTCCCTCCCAACACATATTCATATATATCTACTTCAGTTGAAGCACATTTGTTTGCACACTTGGATCACACAGCGTTTTTTTATATTTATATTTTTTATTATCTATATTCATTTTTATTTTCATATTCAGTTGTATTTTTAAACTTTCTTTATTTTTATATTCACATTTATATTTATATCCGTATATTTCGTAATATTTATATTTATAGTTATATTTATACCTACGTATATCCACAAACATGGAGTGGCACTCGTAGGACTTCAATCAAATAACAGAGGACACAGCGGTCACCAGTTTGTTATAATCGACGTTTCGATAATTTAATATCGTCTTCAGGATAAATACAGTGCATACAAGACAACATTTATATACCTACTCACCACCCCTGTAGTCACCACGCCACTGCTGCGGGCGCCGGGTCCTCGGACGACAGTGAGAATCCGTCGCGCACTTCCTGTGCGCCCGGCCGCTCGAGCGGTTGCCTGGAGACCAAAAAATAACATGTGATATCAACAAAAAACGAGTGTCGTTGGGCAATGCTGAATCGCGTGTATCTAACATAGATGCACGTACAGGGACCGAATCTTAATGGTTATACAAGTGCATGCTAAAAACACATCATCTAAGTACCTGCTGGAGACGTATAGTGTATACGACATTGTGTGCTAGCATAAATAAGCTAAATGCATCAAAGGAACATTGCTATTCCATCAAGCAGAAACAATGGTAACTCAGGGTACAGTAAAAAACAAGCAAAAGTAATCTTAATTGATAATGGTACAAGGTGTGTTACTGGTCATGCACATAAGGATTCCAGAGTCCAAAAACATCATGGAGCTAGATTGGGTGCCTAGATTGTGATGCTGACAGGAACAATGGTAAAAGGAACAAATAATTTTTTGGGAGAGTACATGTAAACTCAACACAAACTAAAACACAAAAAGCATTATATACTTCACAGAAAGCAATTCAGGGGAAGGTTCTCATTAAGACCTTTCGGTGCAATAGTATTCAGGCGGTATATCCACCTGGCTTCTCTCTGAAGTAGGGCCTTGCCCCTATCACCCCCCCTAAGTCGTTTAGGTTCGGTATCAATGATTTTGTAGCGTAGTGTGGTAAGACCATGTCCCAATAATCTGAAATGACGAGCCACAGGTTGATTTGATGCACTGCTAGCCCCCTCTAGTGCATGTCTGATTGCCGACCTGTGGAGAGCCATGCGCTCCTTAAACATCCTGGTGGTTTTCCCCACATATAGGAGACCACAGGGGCATCTAATAATGTACACCACGTAGGTACTGGTACATGTTAGTACATGGCGTATGGCGATCCGTTCCCCCGAATGTGGATGGGAGAAGGAATCACCATACTCCATGAAACTGCACGTGGTGCAGCCGGTACATCTGTAACAACCCGCCTTTCTAGTGAGGAAGGTAGTCATCCCAACTTTTTTGGTATTGGACACATCGTTCTTAACAAGCCAATCTTTGAGATTCCTATTTCTGGTATAGCTGGCTAGTACTTTGGTATTTTTGAGCATACTCAATTCGGGATCTGTTGTCACCACCGGCCATAAGTTCTTTACGGTCTTCGCTATATGTGGACTAGCTGGACAGTATTGTTGGACGAACGGGATACAGTCACCAAGTCGTTTTTGACGGTCTCCTGATGGGATTAGAGTTCTAGAGCGTGGGATGGCCAACGCTCTTTCTTTGGCCTTCACCAAGTCCCCATATTTATATCCTCTGAGCATGAATTGCTTCATCAAATCATTAATCTCTCGTTCAGCATTGACTATATCATCAGATATACGGTGTATCCGCAAGAATTGTGAGAACGGTAGGCCTCTCTTTGTGGAATTAGGATGCTGGCTGTTGGCATGCAAAATTGTATTGCGATCCGTGGCCTTCTTGTACAGTGAAGTACAGATTCTACCATTTGCCACAGAGATTTGGACATCTAAATAATTCACGGATTGTGTGCTCATCTGGTACGTGAATTTAATAGTACTTTCCATGGTATTGATGGCTGTCATTAGAATATTAAAGTCCTGCTCTGTCCCTGTCCATATAAGGAACAGGTCATCAATGTACCGTGTGAAGAACAGAATCTTAGATGCAATATTGGTATCACTGAAGAAAGCATGGTGTTCTACCTCAAACATGTAAGTATTCGCAAAGGCAGGGGCCACACAGGACCCCATCGCACAGCCTTGTTGCTGGACGTACCACCGTGAGTCAAATAGAAAATAATTTCTTTTTAATGTTAGTTCCAATAATTTGATGAAAAATGAAATGTCTGGGCCCAAGTATAGTGTGCTGGATGTCAGCAATCTGAAGACCGCATCTAGCCCCCCCGAATGGGGGATATTGGTATATAGGCTAACTATATCTAACGTGCAGAGGAACGCATTCTCTGGGAGTGTTTGTAGCCTTTGTAGTTGGATTATCAAGGAAGTGGTATCCTTTAAGTAGGTCTTCTGTGCTTGGACCACTGGCTGGAGATAGATATCTAAGTATTGGGAAATTCTGTAATAAACAGAATTCCTCGCTGATATGATGGGACGGCCTGGAGGGGAGATGGGGTTTTTGTGGATTTTCGGCAGTGTATACAGAACTGGGGCTACCGGATTCTCCTGAATGAGAGTGTCCCTGGTGTTCTTGTTGATGAAGCCCTGTTTCACTGCCTCATCCAGAACTCCTTTGAGCTCGAGATTAAATCTACTGGTAGGGTCCGCCGAAATTTCCAGATAAACGGAACTGTCCTCCAGTTGTTTGTAGATCTCCTCTTTATATTTGTGTAGGTCTTGTAGGACGATCCCACCCCCCTTGTCGGCGGGGCGGATGACAATACTATTATCTTTACTTAAGTTGTGGAGAATGTCCCAGTCTTTCTTAGACATGTTAGATCTGCCTGGTTTAAAGGACTTAACCACGCTTTTAACCTCCTGGTCCAGTGAGCGATTGAAGCATCTAAGTGATGGATTCATACTGAGGGGGTCAAAGTTGGAGGCACCTTTTATTTTTTGGAGAGGGTTCGAAGTCATGTGGGACGTAGTTTCAGTAGTACCAAAGTGTTCGCGTAGTCTGAGTTTCCTGTTAAAGCGATAGGAATCAATTTTCCATTGAAATTCATTAAATGGGGAGGAAGGTATAAATGACAAGCCTTTGTTCAATAGTTTCTCCTCCTCCTGCGAAAGGTCTCTGCAGGACAGATTGAAGATTATTTTTTCTTTGGCTTTGTGGTCTCATTAAAAAGAAATTATTTTCTATTTGACTCACGGTGGTACGTCCAGCAACAAGGCTGTGCGATGGGGTCCTGTGTGGCCCCTGCCTTTGCGAATACTTACATGTTTGAGGTAGAACACCATGCTTTCTTCAGTGATACCAATATTGCATCTAAGATTCTGTTCTTCACACGGTACATTGATGACCTGTTCCTTATATGGACAGGGACAGAGCAGGACTTTAATATTCTAATGACAGCCATCAATACCATGGAAAGTACTATTAAATTCACGTACCAGATGAGCACACAATCCGTGAATTATTTAGATGTCCAAATCTCTGTGGCAAATGGTAGAATCTGTACTTCACTGTACAAGAAGGCCACGGATCGCAATACAATTTTGCATGCCAACAGCCAGCATCCTAATTCCACAAAGAGAGGCCTACCGTTCTCACAATTCTTGCGGATACACCGTATATCTGATGATATAGTCAATGCTGAACGAGAGATTAATGATTTGATGAAGCAATTCATGCTCAGAGGATATAAATATGGGGACTTGGTGAAGGCCAAAGAAAGAGCGTTGGCCATCCCACGCTCTAGAACTCTAATCCCATCAGGAGACCGTCAAAAACGACTTGGTGACTGTATCCCGTTCGTCCAACAATACTGTCCAGCTAGTCCACATATAGCGAAGACCGTAAAGAACTTATGGCCGGTGGTGACAACAGATCCCGAATTGAGTATGCTCAAACATACCAAAGTACTAGCCAGCTATACCAGAAATAGGAATCTCAAAGATTGGCTTGTTAAGAACGATGTGTCCAATACCAAAAAAGTTGGGATGACTACCTTCCTCACTAGAAAGGCGGGTTGTTACAGATGTACCGGCTGCACCACGTGCAGTTTCATGGAGTATGGTGATTCCTTCTCCCATCCACATTCGGGGGAACGGATCGCCATACGCCATGTACTAACATGTACCAGTACCTACGTGGTGTACATTATTAGATGCCCCTGTGGTCTCCTATATGTGGGGAAAACCACCAGGATGTTTAAGGAGCGCATGGCTCTCCACAGGTCGGCCATCAGACATGCACTAGAGGGGGCTAGCAGTGCATCAAATCAACCTGTGGCTCGTCATTTCAGATTATTGGGACATGGTCTTACCACACTACGCTACAAAATCATTGATACCGAACCTAAACGACTTAGGGGGGGTGATAGGGGCAAGGCCCTACTTCAGAGAGAAGCCAGGTGGATATACCGCCTGAATACTATTGCACCGAAAGGTCTTAATGAGAACCTTCCCCTGAATTGCTTTCTGTGAAGTATATAATGCTTTTTGTGTTTTAGTTTGTGTTGAGTTTACATGTACTCTCCCAAAAAATTATTTGTTCCTTTTACCATTGTTCCTGTCAGCATCACAATCTAGGCACCCAATCTAGCTCCATGATGTTTTTGGACTCTGGAATCCTTATGTGCATGACCAGTAACACACCTTGTACCATTATCAATTAAGATTACTTTTGCTTGTTTTTTACTGTACCCTGAGTTACCATTGTTTCTGCTTGATGGAATAGCAATGTTCCTTTGATGCATTTAGCTTATTTATGCTAGCACACAATGTCGTATACACTATACGTCTCCAGCAGGTACTTAGATGATGTGTTTTTAGCATGCACTTGTATAACCATTAAGATTCGGTCCCTGTACGTGCATCTATGTTAGATACACGCGATTCAGCATTGCCCAACGACACTCGTTTTTTGTTGATATCACATGTTATTTTTTGGTCTCCAGGCAACCGCTCGAGCGGCCGGGCGCACAGGAAGTGCGCGACGGATTCTCACTGTCGTCCGAGGACCCGGCGCCCGCAGCAGTGGCGTGGTGACTACAGGGGTGGTGAGTAGGTATATAAATGTTGTCTTGTATGCACTGTATTTATCCTGAAGACGATATTAAATTATCGAAACGTCGATTATAACAAACTGGTGACCGCTGTGTCCTCTGTTATTTGATTGAAGTCCTACGAGTGCCACTCCATGTTTGTGGATATACATGATCCTTGGATCACTTGAGGAGGCACCGGGGCAAGTGTATTTGTGTGTTAGAGTGCCGGTCTCCACACTGCATTATACCTACGTATATATACATATATATTGTTCCACCACTATTGAACCTCCAATTTTGATTTGATGTCTCTGATACCCTTCCAAGGATGTTTGTAATCAGTAATCATTAGATAAGGATCAGTCTCTAATTTGTAATACAGGTGTGTTGGGTAACACGCAACACATGGATTTACATACTAGCAAGAGCATTGGCTAGTGCTCCTGTTTTAAGCACGTCACCTGAACACCACTATAGCCTGCAAGGTGAGCAAGCCTTTGTGGTGAAACGTATGTCCTATCCGGCTACATGGGCTCCCCACTGCAGGGGGAGCCGTGACCAGCAGCATGAGCATACAGCGCATAAGTGGCTTTGAACGGCGGACAACGGCCGAACGGTATCCCCTTCTTCTTTCTCCCTTTTCCGGTTTTGACGGAGGCTCTGGCTCGGTGGCGCATCCGAATCCTGCAAGGCCTCGGCATCAGGGTTCGCCTAACACCACTTACGGGACCACGAGCCGCCGCCAGTTCTCTTCCTGTCTCTCACGGCACCACCCGCGGTCTCACTCTCATCTGTCCTCCGCTCTCGGATGAGGTCAGATAGCAGAAGAGATCCCCGGATAAAGTGCTCACAGTTCCTTCTTTCTTCGGTTCCCTTATTTTCTTTCTCCACTTTCCACAGTTAATCATTTATATTTCTCTACAAGTGGGAATTTTCCCCTTCTGCATGGCAACTTAATAGCAGTTTAAATCATGTGTTATATTGAAATATAATTGGCAGTACACATACAATTTGATACTGCCTTGCAGATTTAACTATGCGGCAGAAATGTATACAATATGATCTTGCCAACTGTTGCTAACACACTTTACTAGCTTGTCAGGCCATTTGTGTGCATTCAATTGTCATCTCAAACAGCTAATTAATCAGGCTGTTTGGGGGATTTTTTCAAGCAGATTTAACTATGCGGCAGGAACTTATACAATATGATCTTGCCAACTGTTGCCAACACATCTAACTAGCTTGTCAGGCCACTTGTGTGTATTCAATTGTCATCTCAATCAGCTAATTCAATAGGCTGTTTGGGGGATTTTTCAATTTCCAATATCTTTCTTCTTCTCTCATTTCTATTTTTTCCATATGTACAATTATCATTTGTCCAGTGGCGCATTTGGACCCTGCAATGCCTTTTGGCATCAAGGTTCACCTAACACCACGTGAGGATTAAAGGTATTCGTGCATCTCGTTTTTTTCTGGACACAGCTCACCCTCCCACTCTCATCTGCCCTCCGCTCTCAGATGAGGTCAGACAGCAGAAGGGATAAGTGAACTAGAGTGCCCATTTTTCTACCATTCTGTCTCATTTGTCTTGCCTAGATATCATGTGCGAATAGTCACATGCACACGTGATACTCATGATACCACAATTAAATTTATCAATGTAGGGTCGGCACAATATTATATTGTTCTGCAAAAAGGGAGATTACGCCATGTTAATCCTTGATTGTATATATTGTATACTCTTCATGATATGCCCAGCCAGCAGGTTGGGTAGCCACAGGGGAGGTGTGCCAATTCAACTTTCATAACTGTGTTATTTAAACTAGGATTCAGATGAACATGTTAATTGTATTTGCATATCCTCTCCTAGCCACAGGATTTGATGACCGTTAATATATCATGTATGCTACTGGCTGGAATACAGACAGATTACTGTCTTTTGAGTTGTAGATGAATTATAGACTCAATATTTTATGATTACATATGATTTTGTCTAAATTTTTTCCACAAGGACAAATTTTATGTCCAATATTATTATTTTTCTGGGGGAATTGTGTATACATTATTTGAGTTATATTACCCCTCATATATTTTAGTCTAAATTTGATAAATAAAGGTTATGTTTTAATTTAGATTCAACATTTCATCATTACACATTTATATTTGTTTAAAAAAGAGTGCTCCAAACAAAGGAATTTTCTTTTATCGGTGTTCTGTGGGCTTTACCACACACGTCGGTTATTTGTGTAGTTGTTACATTATTCCTGGAGCACCTCCAACATAACGGATAGCTATCCATTGGGGTCTAATCTGTGTCAGTTGTTTTTTTCTCTGAATAATTTATCATATTGCAGTCTGGTGCGGGATATTTGCCAGTTTTTTCACAAGTTATCAAATGTCACAAAATCGTTAAAGCTCCTGTTCAAAAATGATGCTCCGAAATCAACTTCTGTCACCTCAGTGCTACATATTGGAATGGTTCCTAAAGTTTAAAGCAGAAATTGGGGCACTTTTGAAATTTTCATTTTTGACCAATTCGATAGTTCCGGGGCTTAGGTAAGTTATCATATGTCACAAAACCGTTAAAGCTCCTGTTCAAAAATGATGCTCCGAAATCAACTTCTGTCACCTCAGTGATACATATTGGAATGGTACCTAAAGTTTAAAGCAGAAATTGGGGCACTTTTGAAATTTTCATTTTTGACCAATTCGTTAGGTCCGGGGCTTAGGTAAGTTATCATATGTCACAAAACCGTTAAAGCTCCTGTTCAAAAATTATGCTCCAAAATCAACTTCTATCACCTCAGTGATACATTTTGGTATGGTACCTATAGTTTAAAGCAGAAATAGGGGCACTTTTAAAATTTTCATTTTTGACCAATTCGATAGGTCCGGGGCTTAGGTAAGTTATCATATGTCACAAAACCATTAAAGCTCCAGTTGAAAAATTATGCTCCGAAATCAACTTCTGTCACCTCAGTGCTACATATTGGAATGGTACCTAAAGTTTAAAGCAGAAATTGGGGCACTTTTGAAATTTTCATTTTTGACCAATTCGATAGGTCCGGGGCTTAGGTAAGTTATCATATGTCACAAAACCATTAAAGCTCCAGTTGAAAAATTATGCTCCGAAATCAACTTCTGTCACCTCAGTGCTACATATTGGAATGGTACCTAAAGTTTAAAGCAGAAATTGGGGCACTTTTAAAATTTTAATTTTTGACCAATTCGATAGGTCCGGGGCTTAGGTAAGTTATCATATGTCACAAAACCGTTAAAGCTCCTGTTTAAAAACTATGCTCCAAAATCAACTTCTGTCACCTCAGTGATACATATTGGAATGGTACCTAAAGTTTAAAGCAGAAATTGGGGCACTTTTGAAATTTTCATTTTTGACCAATTCGATAGGTTCGGGGCTTAGGTAAGTTATCATATGTCACAAAATCGTTAAAGCTCCTGTTCAAAAATGATGCTCCGAAATCAACTTCTGTCACCTCAGTGCTACATATTGGAATGGTTCCTAAAGTTTAAAGCAGAAATTGGGGCACTTTTGAAATTTTCATTTTTGACCAATTCGATAGGTCCGGGGCTTAGGTAAGTTATCAAATGTCCACACAAATAACCGACGTGTGTGGTAAAGCCCACAGAACACCGATAAAAGAAAATTCCTTTGTTTGGAGCACTCTTTTTTAAACAAATATAAATGTGTAATGATGAAATGTTGAATCTAAATTAAAACATACCCTTTCTTGACTTGAGAATCTATCGGGATGGAGGAAATATGCTGGCCACGGAATTACACCGAAAGGAGACTGCTACGAATAGCATTCTCCACAATTCCAGCTCACACTTTCCTCCCACTATATCTAATATACCGAAAGGGGAGTTCCTCAGGCTCAAGAGGAATTGCTCCGATGTGGAAACCTACCGACATAGAAGCGAGGAGGTTACCATCCGTCTCAAGGAACGAGGATATAGTCATAGGTCCATCAAAAAAGCACGTAATTCCCTTTTAAAGACAAGTAGAAACTCACTTATTTTTCAAGAGAAAAAGGAAAGTGATCAGGAGGAACTCAGATTTGTGGGAGACTTTTGTCAGGAATGGAGACACCTTAAGAATGGTATACAAAAACATTGGCATGTGCTTCTATCTGACCCAGATCTGGCGACCAACTTGGGAGACAAGGTCTCCATGAGCTGGAGGAGGTCACCTAACTTGAAGGATCATTGGGTACAAAGCCATTATCAGCGGAACCCCTCTATATCTCCTACAGTGAGGGGTACTTTCCCGTGTGGATCATGCAGGGCCTGTAATTTTATCTTACCGACACAGGAAATTACTGATAAATTTGGCAAGCAACATAGGATTAATGATTTCTTCAACTGTAAAACAACTAATGTGGTTTACTGTCTTCAGTGCCTATGTGGAAAAAGATATGTTGGCATAACCACACGCATGTTTAAACAGCGCATACTTGAACATGCAGGCACTATTAGAAATGTGGACAGAGACCTGCAGAACTTTCGACAGATCACGACGGTGGCGAGACATTTTCTCCTACACCGCCAGGATAAATCCCACAAGATGCAAGTTTTTGGCCTGGAGAAGGTTAAACTTGGTATTAGAGGAGGGGATATAATGCAGGAACTACTGAAAAAGGAGAGCCAGTGGACCTACATGTTGGGAAGTCTTGCTCCGCTTGGACTTAATGAACACATAAATTATACGGTGTTCCTGTAATAACCCCCTATATGATTAAGTGCCATCTTTTTTTGTCCTCATTTTGAATCTTTATATTTACTTTTTTTATCTACACTCTGACCACGTCTATTTTTTCACAGGTCAAACATTCCAATTATTCTTTTATCCTCCTCACTATATTTTCTTTTCTTTCTCTCCTTTATCCTATGACTCCTGTATCATTTTCTATTATCACACCCGTTTATTACACTACATTCAAAGGGACAATTATTCACTCAACCATTTTTTATTTTATCTCTCTCCCCTTATTCCCTTTTCCTTTTTCTCCAATCCATTATATTTTTAAGTTGGTATACTCCATCACTCTGGGTTATGTTTGCCACATATTATTAACCCCCTCCCCCCCACACTTTTCCTTTCCCACCTACTCTCCTTTCAATAGACCAGTCTGATCGACCCACCAAGAATCACATATCTCTTTCACATATCACTCACTTCTTATCCCTCTTATACATTCACATTCTCAGTTTAATCTTTATCACATAACAAATACACTGCATTAGGATCAATATTTCCTTTTCCCTATTTTCCATGTTCCCTCCCCCCTTTCCCCCCTCTTCTTTTTATTATACAACACTCACATTAATCTTTTCCGTCACTTCACGGCACTTTACATTTTCATCTTTGTTCACACATTTTCAGCTGTCATTATTTCTGTCACTTATACTCACAGACATTACGGTGGGGTAGTACTGGGCTTCCTAGTGTAATTAACCAATAAGTATCCTTTAATCGCTTCATTTCATTCCTTACTGATATCTTCACAATCATTTTTATTTCTACTTTCCTACACTGTTTATATATTTATTCTTATTTATTTAGTTATATTCCCTCCCAACACATATTCATATATATCTACTTCAGTTGAAGCACATTTGTTTGCACACTTGGATCACACAGCGTTTTTTTATATTTATATTTTTTATTATCTATATTCATTTTTATTTTCATATTCAGTTGTATTTTTAAACTTTCTTTATTTTTATATTCACATTTATATTTATATCCGTATATTTCGTAATATTTATATTTATAGTTATATTTATACCTACGTATATATACATATATATTGTTCCACCACTATTGAACCTCCAATTTTGATTTGATGTCTCTGATACCCTTCCAAGGATGTTTGTAATCAGTAATCATTAGATAAGGATCAGTCTCTAATTTGTAATACAGGTGTGTTGGGTAACACGCAACACATGGATTTACATACTAGCAAGAGCATTGGCTAGTGCTCCTGTTTTAAGCACGTCACCTGAACACCACTATAGCCTGCAAGGTGAGCAAGCCTTTGTGGTGAAACGTACGTCCTATCCGGCTACATGGGCTCCCCACTGCAGGGGGAGCCGTGACCAGCAGCATGAGCATACAGCGCATAAGTGGCTTTGAACGGCGGACAACGGCCGAACGGTATCCCCTTCTTCTTTCTCCCTTTTCCGGTTTTGACGGAGGCTCTGGCTCGGTGGCGCATCCGAATCCTGCAAGGCCTCGGCATCAGGGTTCGCCTAACACCACTTACGGGACCACGAGCCGCCGCCAGTTCTCTTCCTGTCTCTCACGGCACCACCCGCGGTCTCACTCTCATCTGTCCTCCGCTCTCGGATGAGGTCAGATAGCAGAAGAGATCCCCGGATAAAGTGCTCACAGTTCCTTCTTTCTTCGGTTCCCTTATTTTCTTTCTCCACTTTCCACAGTTAATCATTTATATTTCTCTACAAGTGGGAATTTTCCCCTTCTGCATGGCAACTTAATAGCAGTTTAAATCATGTGTTATATTGAAATATAATTGGCAGTACACATACAATTTGATACTGCCTTGCAGATTTAACTATGCGGCAGAAATGTATACAATATGATCTTGCCAACTGTTGCTAACACACTTTACTAGCTTGTCAGGCCATTTGTGTGCATTCAATTGTCATCTCAAACAGCTAATTAATCAGGCTGTTTGGGGGATTTTTTCAAGCAGATTTAACTATGCGGCAGGAACTTATACAATATGATCTTGCCAACTGTTGCCAACACATCTAACTAGCTTGTCAGGCCACTTGTGTGTATTCAATTGTCATCTCAATCAGCTAATTCAATAGGCTGTTTGGGGGATTTTTCAATTTCCAATATCTTTCTTCTTCTCTCATTTCTATTTTTTCCATATGTACAATTATCATTTGTCCAGTGGCGCATTTGGACCCTGCAATGCCTTTTGGCATCAAGGTTCACCTAACACCACGTGAGGATTAAAGGTATTCGTGCATCTCGTTTTTTTCTGGACACAGCTCACCCTCCCACTCTCATCTGCCCTCCGCTCTCAGATGAGGTCAGACAGCAGAAGGAATAAGTGAACTAGAGTGCCCATTTTTCTACCATTCTGTCTCATTTGTCTTGTCTAGATATCATGTGCGAATAGTCACATGCACACGTGATACTCATGATACCACAATTAAATTTATCAATGTAGGGTCGGCACAATATTATATTGTTCTGCAAAAAGGGAGATTATGCCATGTTAATCCTTGATTGTATATATTGTATACTCTTCATGATATGCCCAGCCAGCAGGTTGGGTAGCCACAGGGGAGGTGTGCCAATTCAACTTTCATAACTGTGTTATTTAAACTAGGATTCAGATGAACATGTTAATTGTATTTGCATATCCTCTCCTAGCCACAGGATTTGATGACCGTTAATATATCATGTATGCTACTGGCTGGAATACAGACAGATTACTGTCTTTTGAGTTGTAGATGAATTATAGACTCAATATTTTATGATTACATATGATTTTGTCTAAATTTTTGCCACAAGGACAAATTTTATGTCCAATATTATTATTTTTCTGGGGGAATTGTGTATACATTATTTGAGTTATATTACCCCTCATATATTTTAGTCTAAATTTGATAAATAAAGGTTATGTTTTAATTTAGATTCAACATTTCATCATTACACATTTATATTTGTTTAAAAAAGAGTGCTCCAAACAAAGGAATTTTCTTTTATCGGTGTTCTGTGGGCTTTACCACACACGTCGGTTATTTGTGTAGTTGTTACATTATTCCTGGAGCACCTCCAACATAACGGATAGCTATCCATTGGGGTCTAATCTGTGTCAGTTGGTTTTTTCTCTGAATAATTTATCATATTGCAGTCTGGTGCGGGATATTTGCCAGTTTTTTCACAAGTTATCAAATGTCACAAAATCGTTAAAGCTCCTGTTCAAAAATGATGCTCCGAAATCAACTTCTGTCACCTCAGTGCTACATATTGGAATGGTTCCTAAAGTTTAAAGCAGAAATTGGGGCACTTTTGAAATTTTCATTTTTGACCAATTCGATAGTTCCGGGGCTTAGGTAAGTTATCATATGTCACAAAACCGTTAAAGCTCCTGTTCAAAAATGATGCTCCGAAATCAACTTCTGTCACCTCAGTGATACATATTGGAATGGTACCTAAAGTTTAAAGCAGAAATTGGGGCACTTTTGAAATTTTCATTTTTGACCAATTCGTTAGGTCCGGGGCTTAGGTAAGTTATCATATGTCACAAAACCGTTAAAGCTCCTGTTCAAAAATTATGCTCCAAAATCAACTTCTATCACCTCAGTGATACATTTTGGTATGGTACCTATAGTTTAAAGCAGAAATAGGGGCACTTTTAAAATTTTCATTTTTGACCAATTCGATAGGTCCGGGGCTTAGGTAAGTTATCATATGTCACAAAACCGTTAAAGCTCCTGTTTAAAAACTATGCTCCAAAATCAACTTCTGTCACCTCAGTGATACATATTGGAATGGTACCTAAAGTTTAAAGCAGAAATTGGGGCACTTTTGAAATTTTCATTTTTGACCAATTCGATAGGTTCGGGGCTTAGGTAAGTTATCATATGTCACAAAATCGTTAAAGCTCCTGTTAAAAAATGATGCTCCGAAATCAACTTCTGTCACCTCAGTGCTACATATTGGAATGGTTCCTAAAGTTTAAAGCAGAAATTGGGGCACTTTTGAAATTTTCATTTTTGACCAATTCGATAGGTCCGGGGCTTAGGTAAGTTATCAAATGTCCACACAAATAACCGACGTGTGTGGTAAAGCCCACAGAACACCGATAAAAGAAAATTCCTTTGTTTGGAGCACTCTTTTTTAAACAAATATAAATGTGTAATGATGAAATGTTGAATCTAAATTAAAACATCCCCTTTCTTGACTTGAGAATCTATCGGATGGAGGAAATATGCTGGCCACGGAATTACACCGAAAGGAGACTGCTACGAATAGCATTCTCCACAATTCCAGCTCACACTTTCCTCCCACTATATCTAATATACCGAAAGGGGAGTTCCTCAGGCTCAAGAGGAATTGCTCCGATGTGGAAACCTACCGACATAGAAGCGAGGAGGTTACCATCCGTCTCAAGGAACGAGGATATAGTCATAGGTCCATCAAAAAAGCACGTAATTCCCTTTTAAAGACAAGTAGAAACTCACTTATTTTTCAAGAGAAAAAGGAAAGTGATCAGGAGGAACTCAGATTTGTGGGAGACTTTTGTCAGGAATGGAGACACCTTAAGAATGGTATACAAAAACATTGGCATGTGCTTCTATCTGACCCAGATCTGGCGACCAACTTGGGAGACAAGGTCTCCATGAGCTGGAGGAGGTCACCTAACTTGAAGGATCATTGGGTACAAAGCCATTATCAGCGGAACCCCTCTATATCTCCTACAGTGAGGGGTACTTTCCCGTGTGGATCATGCAGGGCCTGTAATTTTATCTTACCGACACAGGAAATTACTGATAAATTTGGCAAGCAACATAGGATTAATGATTTCTTCAACTGTAAAACAACTAATGTGGTTTACTGTCTTCAGTGCCTATGTGGAAAAAGATATGTTGGCATAACCACACGCATGTTTAAACAGCGCATACTTGAACATGCAGGCACTATTAGAAATGTGGACAGAGACCTGCAGAACTTTCGACAGATCACGACGGTGGCGAGACATTTTCTCCTACACCGCCAGGATAAATCCCACAAGATGCAAGTTTTTGGCCTGGAGAAGGTTAAACTTGGTATTAGAGGAGGGGATATAATGCAGGAACTACTGAAAAAGGAGAGCCAGTGGACCTACATGTTGGGAAGTCTTGCTCCGCTTGGACTTAATGAACACATAAATTATACGGTGTTCCTGTAATAACCCCCTATATGATTAAGTGCCATCTTTTTTTGTCCTCATTTTGAATCTTTATATTTACTTTTTTTATCTACACTCTGACCACGTCTATTTTTTCACAGGTCAAACATTCCAATTATTCTTTTATCCTCCTCACTATATTTTCTTTTCTTTCTCTCCTTTATCCTATGACTCCTGTATCATTTTCTATTATCACACCCGTTTATTACACTACATTCAAAGGGACAATTATTCACTCAACCATTTTTTATTTTATCTCTCTCCCCTTATTCCCTTTTCCTTTTTCTCCAATCCATTATATTTTTAAGTTGGTATACTCCATCACTCTGGGTTATGTTTGCCACATATTATTAACCCCCTCCCCCCCACACTTTTCCTTTCCCACCTACTCTCCTTTCAATAGACCAGTCTGATCGACCCACCAAGAATCACATATCTCTTTCACATATCACTCACTTCTTATCCCTCTTATACATTCACATTCTCAGTTTAATCTTTATCACATAACAAATACACTGCATTAGGATCAATATTTCCTTTTCCCTATTTTCCATGTTCCCTCCCCCCTTTCCCCCCTCTTCTTTTTATTATACAACACTCACATTAATCTTTTCCGTCACTTCACGGCACTTTACATTTTCATCTTTGTTCACACATTTTCAGCTGTCATTATTTCTGTCACTTATACTCACAGACATTACGGTGGGGTAGTACTGGGCTTCCTAGTGTAATTAACCAATAAGTATCCTTTAATCGCTTCATTTCATTCCTTACTGATATCTTCACAATCATTTTTATTTCTACTTTCCTACACTGTTTATATATTTATTCTTATTTATTTAGTTATATTCCCTCCCAACACATATTCATATATATCTACTTCAGTTGAAGCACATTTGTTTGCACACTTGGATCACACAGCGTTTTTTTATATTTATATTTTTTATTATCTATATTCATTTTTATTTTCATATTCAGTTGTATTTTTAAACTTTCTTTATTTTTATATTCACATTTATATTTATATCCGTATATTTCGTAATATTTATATTTATAGTTATATTTATACCTACGTATATATACATATATATTGTTCCACCACTATTGAACCTCCAATTTTGATTTGATGTCTCTGATACCCTTCCAAGGACGTTTGTAATCAGTAATCATTAGATAAGGATCAGTCTCTAATTTGTAATACAGGTGTGTTGGGTAACACGCAACACATGGATTTACATACTAGCAAGAGCATTGGCTAGTGCTCCTGTTTTAAGCACGTCACCTGAACACCACTATAGCCTGCAAGGTGAGCAAGCCTTTGTGGTGAAACGTACGTCCTATCCGGCTACATGGGCTCCCCACTGCAGGGGGAGCCGTGACCAGCAGCATGAGCATACAGCGCATAAGTGGCTTTGAACGGCGGACTACGGCCGAACGGTATCCCCTTCTTCTTTCTCCCTTTTCCGGTTTTGACGGAGGCTCTGGCTCGGTGGCGCATCCGAATCCTGCAAGGCCTCGGCATCAGGGTTCGCCTAACACCACTTACGGGACCACGAGCCGCCGCCAGTTCTCTTCCTGTCTCTCACGGCACCACCCGCGGTCTCACTCTCATCTGTCCTCCGCTCTCGGATGAGGTCAGATAGCAGAAGAGATCCCCGGATAAAGTGCTCACAGTTCCTTCTTTCTTCGGTTCCCTTATTTTCTTTCTCCACTTTCCACAGTTAATCATTTATATTTCTCTACAAGTGGGAATTTTCCCCTTCTGCATGGCAACTTAATAGCAGTTTAAATCATGTGTTATATTGAAATATAATTGGCAGTACACATACAATTTGATACTGCCTTGCAGATTTAACTATGCGGCAGAAATGTATACAATATGATCTTGCCAACTGTTGCTAACACACTTTACTAGCTTGTCAGGCCATTTGTGTGCATTCAATTGTCATCTCAAACAGCTAATTAATCAGGCTGTTTGGGGGATTTTTTCAAGCAGATTTAACTATGCGGCAGGAACTTATACAATATGATCTTGCCAACTGTTGCCAACACATCTAACTAGCTTGTCAGGCCACTTGTGTGTATTCAATTGTCATCTCAATCAGCTAATTCAATAGGCTGTTTGGGGGATTTTTCAATTTCCAATATCTTTCTTCTTCTCTCATTTCTATTTTTTCCATATGTACAATTATCATTTGTCCAGTGGCGCATTTGGACCCTGCAATGCCTTTTGGCATCAAGGTTCACCTAACACCACGTGAGGATTAAAGGTATTCGTGCATCTCGTTTTTTTCTGGACACAGCTCACCCTCCCACTCTCATCTGCCCTCCGCTCTCAGATGAGGTCAGACAGCAGAAGGGATAAGTGAACTAGAGTGCCCATTTTTCTACCATTCTGTCTCATTTGTCTTGTCTAGATATCATGTGCGAATAGTCACATGCACACGTGATACTCATGATACCACAATTAAATTTATCAATGTAGGGTCGGCACAATATTATATTGTTCTGCAAAAAGGGAGATTATGCCATGTTAATCCTTGATTGTATATATTGTATACTCTTCATGATATGCCCAGCCAGCAGGTTGGGTAGCCACAGGGGAGGTGTGCCAATTCAACTTTCATAACTGTGTTATTTAAACTAGGATTCAGATGAACATGTTAATTGTATTTGCATATCCTCTCCTAGCCACAGGATTTGATGACCGTTAATATATCATGTATGCTACTGGCTGGAATACAGACAGATTACTGTCTTTTGAGTTGTAGATGAATTATAGACTCAATATTTTATGATTACATATGATTTTGTCTAAATTTTTGCCACAAGGACAAATTTTATGTCCAATATTATTATTTTTCTGGGGGAATTGTGTATACATTATTTGAGTTATATTACCCCTCATATATTTTAGTCTAAATTTGATAAATAAAGGTTATGTTTTAATTTAGATTCAACATTTCATCATTACACATTTATATTTGTTTAAAAAAGAGTGCTCCAAACAAAGGAATTTTCTTTTATCGGTGTTCTGTGGGCTTTACCACACACGTCGGTTATTTGTGTAGTTGTTACATTATTCCTGGAGCACCTCCAACATAACGGATAGCTATCCATTGGGGTCTAATCTGTGTCAGTTGGTTTTTTCTCTGAATAATTTATCATATTGCAGTCTGGTGCGGGATATTTGCCAGTTTTTTCACAAGTTATCAAATGTCACAAAATCGTTAAAGCTCCTGTTCAAAAATGATGCTCCGAAATCAACTTCTGTCACCTCAGTGCTACATATTGGAATGGTTCCTAAAGTTTAAAGCAGAAATTGGGGCACTTTTGAAATTTTCATTTTTGACCAATTCGATAGTTCCGGGGCTTAGGTAAGTTATCATATGTCACAAAACCGTTAAAGCTCCTGTTCAAAAATGATGCTCCGAAATCAACTTCTGTCACCTCAGTGCTACATATTGGAATGGTACCTAAAGTTTAAAGCAGAAATTGTGGCACTTTTGAAATTTTCATTTTTGACCAATTCGTTAGGTCCGGGGCTTAGGTAAGTTATCATATGTCACAAAACCGTTAAAGCTCCTGTTCAAAAATTATGCTCCAAAATCAACTTCTATCACCTCAGTGATACATTTTGGTATGGTACCTATAGTTTAAAGCAGAAATAGGGGCACTTTTAAAATTTTCATTTTTGACCAATTCGATAGGTCCGGGGCTTAGGTAAGTTATCATATGTCACAAAACCATTAAAGCTCCAGTTGAAAAATTATGCTCCGAAATCAACTTCTGTCACCTCAGTGCTACATATTGGAATGGTACCTAAAGTTTAAAGCAGAAATTGGGGCACTTTTGAAATTTTCATTTTTGACCAATTCGATAGGTCCGGGGCTTAGGTAAGTTATCATATGTCACAAAACCATTAAAGCTCCAGTTGAAAAATTATGCTCCGAAATCAACTTCTGTCACCTCAGTGCTACGTATTGGAATGGTACCTAAAGTTTAAAGCAGAAATTGGGGCACTTTTAAAATTTTAATTTTTGACCAATTCGATAGGTCCGGGGCTTAGGTAAGTTATCATATGTCACAAAACCGTTAAAGCTCCTGTTTAAAAACTATGCTCCAAAATCAACTTCTGTCACCTCAGTGATACATATTGGAATGGTACCTAAAGTTTAAAGCAGAAATTGGGGCACTTTTGAAATTTTCATTTTTGACCAATTCGATAGGTTCGGGGCTTAGGTAAGTTATCATATGTCACAAAATCGTTAAAGCTCCTGTTCAAAAATGATGCTCCGAAATCAACTTCTGTCACCTCAGTGCTACATATTGGAATGGTTCCTAAAGTTTAAAGCAGAAATTGGGGCACTTTTGAAATTTTCATTTTTGACCAATTCGATAGGTCCGGGGCTTAGGTAAGTTATCAAATGTCCACACAAATAACCGACGTGTGTGGTAAAGCCCACAGAACACCGATAAAAGAAAATTCCTTTGTTTGGAGCACTCTTTTTTAAACAAATATAAATGTGTAATGATGAAATGTTGAATCTAAATTAAAACATCCCCTTTCTTGACTTGAGAATCTATCGGGATGGAGGAAATATGCTGGCCACGGAATTACACCGAAAGGAGACTGCTACGAATAGCATTCTCCACAATTCCAGCTCACACTTTCCTCCCACTATATCTAATATACCGAAAGGGGAGTTCCTCAGGCTCAAGAGGAATTGCTCCGATGTGGAAACCTACCGACATAGAAGCGAGGAGGTTACCATCCGTCTCAAGGAACGAGGATATAGTCATAGGTCCATCAAAAAAGCACGTAATTCCCTTTTAAAGACAAGTAGAAACTCACTTATTTTTCAAGAGAAAAAGGAAAGTGATCAGGAGGAACTCAGATTTGTGGGAGACTTTTGTCAGGAATGGAGACACCTTAAGAATGGTATACAAAAACATTGGCATGTGCTTCTATCTGACCCAGATCTGGCGACCAACTTGGGAGACAAGGTCTCCATGAGCTGGAGGAGGTCACCTAACTTGAAGGATCATTGGGTACAAAGCCATTATCAGCGGAACCCCTCTATATCTCCTACAGTGAGGGGTACTTTCCCGTGTGGATCATGCAGGGCCTGTAATTTTATCTTACCGACACAGGAAATTACTGATAAATTTGGCAAGCAACATAGGATTAATGATTTCTTCAACTGTAAAACAACTAATGTGGTTTACTGTCTTCAGTGCCTATGTGGAAAAAGATATGTTGGCATAACCACACGCATGTTTAAACAGCGCATACTTGAACATGCAGGCACTATTAGAAATGTGGACAGAGACCTGCAGAACTTTTGACAGATCACGACGGTGGCGAGACATTTTCTCCTACACCGCCAGGATAAATCCCACAAGATGCAAGTTTTTGGCCTGGAGAAGGCTAAACTTGGTATTAGAGGAGGGGATATAATGCAGGAACTACTGAAAAAGGAGAGCCAGTGGACCTACATGTTGGGAAGTCTTGCTCCGCTTGGACTTAATGAACACATAAATTATACGGTGTTCCTGTAATAACCCCCTATATGATTAAGTGCCATCTTTTTTTGTCCTCATTTTGAATCTTTATATTTACTTTTTTTATCTACACTCTGACCACGTCTATTTTTTCACAGGTCAAACATTCCAATTATTCTTTTATCCTCCTCACTATATTTTCTTTTCTTTCTCTCCTTTATCCTATGACTCCTGTATCATTTTCTATTATCACACCCGTTTATTACACTACATTCAAAGGGACAATTATTCACTCAACCATTTTTTATTTTATCTCTCTCCCCTTATTCCCTTTTCCTTTTTCTCCAATCCATTATATTTTTAAGTTGGTATACTCCATCACTCTGGGTTATGTTTGCCACATATTATTAACCCCCTCCCCCCCACACTTTTCCTTTCCCACCTACTCTCCTTTCAATAGACCAGTCTGATCGACCCACCAAGAATCACATATCTCTTTCACATATCACTCACTTCTTATCCCTCTTATACATTCACATTCTCAGTTTAATCTTTATCACATAACAAATACACTGCATTAGGATCAATATTTCCTTTTCCCTATTTTCCATGTTCCCTCCCCCCTTTCCCCCCTCTTCTTTTTATTATACAACACTCACATTAATCTTTTCCGTCACTTCACGGCACTTTACATTTTCATCTTTGTTCACACATTTTCAGCTGTCATTATTTCTGTCACTTATACTCACAGACATTACGGTGGGGTAGTACTGGGCTTCCTAGTGTAATTAACCAATAAGTATCCTTTAATCGCTTCATTTCATTCCTTACTGATATCTTCACAATCATTTTTATTTCTACTTTCCTACACTGTTTATATATTTATTCTTATTTATTTAGTTATATTCCCTCCCAACACATATTCATATATATCTACTTCAGTTGAAGCACATTTGTTTGCACACTTGGATCACACAGCGTTTTTTTATATTTATATTTTTTATTATCTATATTCATTTTTATTTTCATATTCAGTTGTATTTTTAAACTTTCTTTATTTTTATATTCACATTTATATTTATATCCGTATATTTCGTAATATTTATATTTATAGTTATATTTATACCTACGTATATATACATATATATTGTTCCACCACTATTGAACCTCCAATTTTGATTTGATGTCTCTGATACCCTTCCAAGGATGTTTGTAATCAGTAATCATTAGATAAGGATCAGTCTCTAATTTGTAATACAGGTGTGTTGGGTAACACGCAACACATGGATTTACATACTAGCAAGAGCATTGGCTAGTGCTCCTGTTTTAAGCACGTCACCTGAACACCACTATAGCCTGCAAGGTGAGCAAGCCTTTGTGGTGAAACGTACGTCCTATCCGGCTACATGGGCTCCCCACTGCAGGGGGAGCCGTGACCAGCAGCATGAGCATACAGCGCATAAGTGGCTTTGAACGGCGGACAACGGCCGAACGGTATCCCCTTCTTCTTTCTCCCTTTTCCGGTTTTGACGGAGGCTCTGGCTCGGTGGCGCATCCGAATCCTGCAAGGCCTCGGCATCAGGGTTCGCCTAACACCACTTACGGGACCACGAGCCGCCGCCAGTTCTCTTCCTGTCTCTCACGGCACCACCCGCGGTCTCACTCTCATCTGTCCTCCGCTCTCGGATGAGGTCAGATAGCAGAAGAGATCCCCGGATAAAGTGCTCACAGTTCCTTCTTTCTTCGGTTCCCTTATTTTCTTTCTCCACTTTCCACAGTTAATCATTTATATTTCTCTACAAGTGGGAATTTTCCCCTTCTGCATGGCAACTTAATAGCAGTTTAAATCATGTGTTATATTGAAATATAATTGGCAGTACACATACAATTTGATACTGCCTTGCAGATTTAACTATGCGGCAGAAATGTATACAATATGATCTTGCCAACTGTTGCTAACACACTTTACTAGCTTGTCAGGCCATTTGTGTGCATTCAATTGTCATCTCAAACAGCTAATTAATCAGGCTGTTTGGGGGATTTTTTCAAGCAGATTTAACTATGCGGCAGGAACTTATACAATATGATCTTGCCAACTGTTGCCAACACATCTAACTAGCTTGTCAGGCCACTTGTGTGTATTCAATTGTCATCTCAATCAGCTAATTCAATAGGCTGTTTGGGGGATTTTTCAATTTCCAATATCTTTCTTCTTCTCTCATTTCTATTTTTTCCATATGTACAATTATCATTTGTCCAGTGGCGCATTTGGACCCTGCAATGCCTTTTGGCATCAAGGTTCACCTAACACCACGTGAGGATTAAAGGTATTCGTGCATCTCGTTTTTTTCTGGACACAGCTCACCCTCCCACTCTCATCTGCCCTCCGCTCTCAGATGAGGTCAGACAGCAGAAGGGATAAGTGAACTAGAGTGCCCATTTTTCTACCATTCTGTCTCATTTGTCTTGCCTAGATATCATGTGCGAATAGTCACATGCACACGTGATACTCATGATACCACAATTAAATTTATCAATGTAGGGTCGGCACAATATTATATTGTTCTGCAAAAAGGGAGATTATGCCATGTTAATCCTTGATTGTATATATTGTATACTCTTCATGATATGCCCAGCCAGCAGGTTGGGTAGCCACAGGGGAGGTGTGCCAATTCAACTTTCATAACTGTGTTATTTAAACTAGGATTCAGATGAACATGTTAATTGTATTTGTATATCCTCTCCTAGCCACAGGATTTGATGACCGTTAATATATCATGTATGCTACTGGCTGGAATACAGACAGATTACTGTCTTTTGAGTTGTAGATGAATTATAGACTCAATATTTTATGATTACATATGATTTTGTCTAAATTTTTGCCACAAGGACAAATTTTATGTCCAATATTATTATTTTTCTGGGGGAATTGTGTATACATTATTTGAGTTATATTACCCCTCATATATTTTAGTCTAAATTTGATAAATAAAGGTTATGTTTTAATTTAGATTCAACATTTCATCATTACACATTTATATTTGTTTAAAAAAGAGTGCTCCAAACAAAGGAATTTTCTTTTATCGGTGTTCTGTGGGCTTTACCACACACGTCGGTTATTTGTGTAGTTGTTACATTATTCCTGGTGCACCTCCAACATAACGGATAGCTATCCATTGGGGTCTAATCTGTGTCAGTTGGTTTTTTCTCTGAATAATTTATCATATTGCAGTCTGGTGCGGGATATTTGCCAGTTTTTTCACAAGTTATCAAATGTCACAAAATCGTTAAAGCTCCTGTTCAAAAATGATGCTCCGAAATCAACTTCTGTCACCTCAGTGCTACATATTGGAATGGTTCCTAAAGTTTAAAGCAGAAATTGGGGCACTTTTGAAATTTTCATTTTTGACCAATTCGATAGTTCCGGGGCTTAGGTAAGTTATCATATGTCACAAAACCGTTAAAGCTCCTGTTCAAAAATTATGCTCCAAAATCAACTTCTATCACCTCAGTGATACATTTTGGTATGGTACCTATAGTTTAAAGCAGAAATAGGGGCACTTTTAAAATTTTCATTTTTGACCAATTCGATAGGTCCGGGGCTTAGGTAAGTTATCATATGTCACAAAACCATTAAAGCTCCAGTTGAAAAATTATGCTCCGAAATCAACTTCTGTCACCTCAGTGCTACATATTGGAATGGTACCTAAAGTTTAAAGCAGAAATTGGGGCACTTTTGAAATTTTCATTTTTGACCAATTCGATAGGTCCGGGGCTTAGGTAAGTTATCATATGTCACAAAACCATTAAAGCTCCAGTTGAAAAATTATGCTCCGAAATCAACTTCTGTCACCTCAGTGCTACATATTGGAATGGTACCTAAAGTTTAAAGCAGAAATTGGGGCACTTTTAAAATTTTAATTTTTGACCAATTCGATAGGTCCGGGGCTTAGGTAAGTTATCATATGTCACAAAACCGTTAAAGCTCCTGTTTAAAAACTATGCTCCAAAATCAACTTCTGTCACCTCAGTGATACATATTGGAATGGTACCTAAAGTTTAAAGCAGAAATTGGGGCACTTTTGAAATTTTCATTTTTGACCAATTCGATAGGTTCGGGGCTTAGGTAAGTTATCATATGTCACAAAATCGTTAAAGCTCCTGTTCAAAAATGATGCTCCGAAATCAACTTCTGTCACCTCAGTGCTACATATTGGAATGGTTCCTAAAGTTTAAAGCAGAAATTGGGGCACTTTTGAAATTTTCATTTTTGACCAATTCGATAGGTCCGGGGCTTAGGTAAGTTATCAAATGTCCACACAAATAACCGACGTGTGTGGTAAAGCCCACAGAACACCGATAAAAGAAAATTCCTTTGTTTGGAGCACTCTTTTTTAAACAAATATAAATGTGTAATGATGAAATGTTGAATCTAAATTAAAACATCCCCTTTCTTGACTTGAGAATCTATCGGGATGGAGGAAATATGCTGGCCACGGAATTACACCGAAAGGAGACTGCTACGAATAGCATTCTCCACAATTCCAGCTCACACTTTCCTCCCACTATATCTAATATACCGAAAGGGGAGTTCCTCAGGCTCAAGAGGAATTGCTCCGATGTGGAAACCTACCGACATAGAAGCGAGGAGGTTACCATCCGTCTCAAGGAACGAGGATATAGTCATAGGTCCATCAAAAAAGCACGTAATTCCCTTTTAAAGACAAGTAGAAACTCACTTATTTTTCAAGAGAAAAAGGAAAGTGATCAGGAGGAACTCAGATTTGTGGGAGACTTTTGTCAGGAATGGAGACACCTTAAGAATGGTATACAAAAACATTGGCATGTGCTTTTATCTGACCCAGATCTGGCGACCAACTTGGGAGACAAGGTCTCCATGAGCTGGAGGAGGTCACCTAACTTGAAGGATCATTGGGTACAAAGCCATTATCAGCGGAACCCCTCTATATCTCCTACAGTGAGGGGTACTTTCCCGTGTGGATCATGCAGGGCCTGTAATTTTATCTTACCGACACAGGAAATTACTGATAAATTTGGCAAGCAACATAGGATTAATGATTTCTTCAACTGTAAAACAACTAATGTGGTTTACTGTCTTCAGTGCCTATGTGGAAAAAGATATGTTGGCATAACCACACGCATGTTTAAACAGCGCATACTTGAACATGCAGGCACTATTAGAAATGTGGACAGAGACCTGCAGAACTTTCGACAGATCACGACGGTGGCGAGACATTTTCTCCTACACCGCCAGGATAAATCCCACAAGATGCAAGTTTTTGGCCTGGAGAAGGTTAAACTTGGTATTAGAGGAGGGGATATAATGCAGGAACTACTGAAAAAGGAGAGCCAGTGGACCTACATGTTGGGAAGTCTTGCTCCGCTTGGACTTAATGAACACATAAATTATACGGTGTTCCTGTAATAACCCCCTATATGATTAAGTGCCATCTTTTTTTGTCCTCATTTTGAATCTTTATATTTACTTTTTTTATCTACACTCTGACCACGTCTATTTTTTCACAGGTCAAACATTCCAATTATTCTTTTATCCTCCTCACTATATTTTCTTTTCTTTCTCTCCTTTATCCTATGACTCCTGTATCATTTTCTATTATCACACCCGTTTATTACACTACATTCAAAGGGACAATTATTCACTCAACCATTTTTTATTTTATCTCTCTCCCCTTATTCCCTTTTCCTTTTTCTCCAATCCATTATATTTTTAAGTTGGTATACTCCATCACTCTGGGTTATGTTTGCCACATATTATTAACCCCCTCCCCCCCACACTTTTCCTTTCCCACCTACTCTCCTTTCAATAGACCAGTCTGATCGACCCACCAAGAATCACATATCTCTTTCACATATCACTCACTTCTTATCCCTCTTCTACATTCACATTCTCAGTTTAATCTTTATCACATAACAAATACACTGCATTAGGATCAATATTTCCTTTTCCCTATTTTCCATGTTCCCTCCCCCCTTTCCCCCCTCTTCTTTTTATTATACAACACTCACATTAATCTTTTCCGTCACTTCACGGCACTTTACATTTTCATCTTTGTTCACACATTTTCAGCTGTCATTATTTCTGTCACTTATACTCACAGACATTACGGTGGGGTAGTACTGGGCTTCCTAGTGTAATTAACCAATAAGTATCCTTTAATCGCTTCATTTCATTCCTTACTGATATCTTCACAATCATTTTTATTTCTACTTTCCTACACTGTTTATATATTTATTCTTATTTATTTAGTTATATTCCCTCCCAACACATATTCATATATATCTACTTCAGTTGAAGCACATTTGTTTGCACACTTGGATCACACAGCGTTTTTTTATATTTATATTTTTTATTATCTATATTCATTTTTATTTTCATATTCAGTTGTATTTTTAAACTTTCTTTATTTTTATATTCACATTTATATTTATATCCGTATATTTCGTAATATTTATATTTATAGTTATATTTATACCTACGTATATATACATATATATTGTTCCACCACTATTGAACCTCCAATTTTGATTTGATGTCTCTGATACCCTTCCAAGGATGTTTGTAATCAGTAATCATTAGATAAGGATCAGTCTCTAATTTGTAATACAGGTGTGTTGGGTAACACGCAACACATGGATTTACATACTAGCAAGAGCATTGGCTAGTGCTCCTGTTTTAAGCACGTCACCTGAACACCACTATAGCCTGCAAGGTGAGCAAGCCTTTGTGGTGAAACGTATGTCCTATCCGGCTACATGGGCTCCCCACTGCAGGGGGAGCCGTGACCAGCAGCATGAGCATACAGCGCATAAGTGGCTTTGAACGGCGGACAACGGCCGAACGGTATCCCCTTCTTCTTTCTCCCTTTTCCGGTTTTGACGGAGGCTCTGGCTCGGTGGCGCATCCGAATCCTGCAAGGCCTCGGCATCAGGGTTCGCCTAACACCACTTACGGGACCACGAGCCGCCGCCAGTTCTCTTCCTGTCTCTCACGGCACCACCCGCGGTCTCACTCTCATCTGTCCTCCGCTCTCGGATGAGGTCAGATAGCAGAAGAGATCCCCGGATAAAGTGCTCACAGTTCCTTCTTTCTTCGGTTCCCTTATTTTCTTTCTCCACTTTCCACAGTTAATCATTTATATTTCTCTACAAGTGGGAATTTTCCCCTTCTGCATGGCAACTTAATAGCAGTTTAAATCATGTGTTATATTGAAATATAATTGGCAGTACACATACAATTTGATACTGCCTTGCAGATTTAACTATGCGGCAGAAATGTATACAATATGATCTTGCCAACTGTTGCTAACACACTTTACTAGCTTGTCAGGCCATTTGTGTGCATTCAATTGTCATCTCAAACAGCTAATTAATCAGGCTGTTTGGGGGATTTTTTCAAGCAGATTTAACTATGCGGCAGGAACTTATACAATATGATCTTGCCAACTGTTGCCAACACATCTAACTAGCTTGTCAGGCCACTTGTGTGTATTCAATTGTCATCTCAATCAGCTAATTCAATAGGCTGTTTGGGGGATTTTTCAATTTCCAATATCTTTCTTCTTCTCTCATTTCTATTTTTTCCATATGTACAATTATCATTTGTCCAGTGGCGCATTTGGACCCTGCAATGCCTTTTGGCATCAAGGTTCACCTAACACCACGTGAGGATTAAAGGTATTCGTGCATCTCGTTTTTTTCTGGACACAGCTCACCCTCCCACTCTCATCTGCCCTCCGCTCTCAGATGAGGTCAGACAGCAGAAGGGATAAGTGAACTAGAGTGCCCATTTTTCTACCATTCTGTCTCATTTGTCTTGCCTAGATATCATGTGCGAATAGTCACATGCACACGTGATACTCATGATACCACAATTAAATTTATCAATGTAGGGTCGGCACAATATTATATTGTTCTGCAAAAAGGGAGATTATGCCATGTTAATCCTTGATTGTATATATTGTATACTCTTCATGATATGCCCAGCCAGCAGGTTGGGTAGCCACAGGGGAGGTGTGCCAATTCAACTTTCATAACTGTGTTATTTAAACTAGGATTCAGATGAACATGTTAATTGTATTTGCATATCCTCTCCTAGCCACAGGATTTGATGACCGTTAATATATCATGTATGCTACTGGCTGGAATACAGACAGATTACTGTCTTTTGAGTTGTAGATGAATTATAGACTCAATATTTTATGATTACATATGATTTTGTCTAAATTTTTGCCACAAGGACAAATTTTATGTCCAATATTATTATTTTTCTGGGGGAATTGTGTATACATTATTTGAGTTATATTACCCCTCATATATTTTAGTCTAAATTTGATAAATAAAGGTTATGTTTTAATTTAGATTCAACATTTCATCATTACACATTTATATTTGTTTAAAAAAGAGTGCTCCAAACAAAGGAATTTTCTTTTATCGGTGTTCTGTGGGCTTTACCACACACGTCGGTTATTTGTGTAGTTGTTACATTATTCCTGGAGCACCTCCAACATAACGGATAGCTATCCATTGGGGTCTAATCTGTGTCAGTTGGTTTTTTCTCTGAATAATTTATCATATTGCAGTCTGGTGCGGGATATTTGCCAGTTTTTTCACAAGTTATCAAATGTCACAAAATCGTTAAAGCTCCTGTTCAAAAATGATGCTCCGAAATCAACTTCTGTCACCTCAGTGCTACATATTGGAATGGTTCCTAAAGTTTAAAGCAGAAATTGGGGCACTTTTGAAATTTTCATTTTTGACCAATTCGATAGTTCCGGGGCTTAGGTAAGTTATCATATGTCACAAAACCGTTAAAGCTCCTGTTCAAAAATGATGCTCCGAAATCAACTTCTGTCACCTCAGTGATACATATTGGAATGGTACCTAAAGTTTAAAGCAGAAATTGGGGCACTTTTGAAATTTTCATTTTTGACCAATTCGTTAGGTCCGGGGCTTAGGTAAGTTATCATATGTCACAAAACCGTTAAAGCTCCTGTTCAAAAATTATGCTCCAAAATCAACTTCTATCACCTCAGTGATACATTTTGGTATGGTACCTATAGTTTAAAGCAGAAATAGGGGCACTTTTAAAATTTCCATTTTTGACCAATTCGATAGGTCCGGGGCTTAGGTAAGTTATCATATGTCACAAAACCATTAAAGCTCCAGTTGAAAAATTATGCTCCGAAATCAACTTCTGTCACCTCAGTGCTACATATTGGAATGGTACCTAAAGTTTAAAGCAGAAATTGGGGCACTTTTAAAATTTTAATTTTTGACCAATTCGATAGGTCCGGGGCTTAGGTAAGTTATCATATGTCACAAAACCGTTAAAGCTCCTGTTTAAAAACTATGCTCCAAAATCAACTTCTGTCACCTCAGTGATACATATTGGAATGGTACCTAAAGTTTAAAGCAGAAATTGGGGCACTTTTGAAATTTTCATTTTTGACCAATTCGATAGGTTCGGGGCTTAGGTAAGTTATCATATGTCACAAAATCGTTAAAGCTCCTGTTCAAAAATGATGCTCCGAAATCAACTTCTGTCACCTCAGTGCTACATATTGGAATGGTTCCTAAAGTTTAAAGCAGAAATTGGGGCACTTTTGAAATTTTCATTTTTGACCAATTCGATAGGTCCGGGGCTTAGGTAAGTTATCAAATGTCCACACAAATAACCGACGTGTGTGGTAAAGCCCACAGAACACCGATAAAAGAAAATTCCTTTGTTTGGAGCACTCTTTTTTAAACAAATATAAATGTGTAATGATGAAATGTTGAATCTAAATTAAAACATCCCCTTTCTTGACTTGAGAATCTATCGGGATGGAGGAAATATGCTGGCCACGGAATTACACCGAAAGGAGACTGCTACGAATAGCATTCTCCACAATTCCAGCTCACACTTTCCTCCCACTATATCTAATATACCGAAAGGGGAGTTCCTCAGGCTCAAGAGGAATTGCTCCGATGTGGAAACCTACCGACATAGAAGCGAGGAGGTTACCATCCGTCTCAAGGAACGAGGATATAGTCATAGGTCCATCAAAAAAGCACGTAATTCCCTTTTAAAGACAAGTAGAAACTCACTTATTTTTCAAGAGAAAAAGGAAAGTGATCAGGAGGAACTCAGATTTGTGGGAGACTTTTGTCAGGAATGGAGACACCTTAAGAATGGTATACAAAAACATTGGCATGTGCTTTTATCTGACCCAGATCTGGCGACCAACTTGGGAGACAAGGTCTCCATGAGCTGGAGGAGGTCACCTAACTTGAAGGATCATTGGGTACAAAGCCATTATCAGCGGAACCCCTCTATATCTCCTACAGTGAGGGGTACTTTCCCGTGTGGATCATGCAGGGCCTGTAATTTTATCTTACCGACACAG
The DNA here is from genome assembly GCF_028390025.1 of Pseudophryne corroboree. Taxonomy (NCBI): domain Eukaryota; kingdom Metazoa; phylum Chordata; class Amphibia; order Anura; family Myobatrachidae; genus Pseudophryne; species Pseudophryne corroboree. The sequence continues at coordinate 357,834 of NW_026970139.1, read as the reverse complement.
GAAATTACTGATAAATTTGGCAAGCAACATAGGATTAATGATTTCTTCAACTGTAAAACAACTAATGTGGTTTACTGTCTTCAGTGCCTATGTGGAAAAAGATATGTTGGCATAACCACACGCATGTTTAAACAGCGCATACTTGAACATGCAGGCACTATTAGAAATGTGGACAGAGACCTGCAGAACTTTCGACAGATCACGACGGTGGCGAGACATTTTCTCCTACACCGCCAGGATAAATCCCACAAGATGCAAGTTTTTGGCCTGGAGAAGGTTAAACTTGGTATTAGAGGAGGGGATATAATGCAGGAACTACTGAAAAAGGAGAGCCAGTGGACCTACATGTTGGGAAGTCTTGCTCCGCTTGGACTTAATGAACACATAAATTATACGGTGTTCCTGTAATAACCCCCTATATGATTAAGTGCCATCTTTTTTTGTCCTCATTTTGAATCTTTATATTTACTTTTTTTATCTACACTCTGACCACGTCTATTTTTTCACAGGTCAAACATTCCAATTATTCTTTTATCCTCCTCACTATATTTTCTTTTCTTTCTCTCCTTTATCCTATGACTCCTGTATCATTTTCTATTATCACACCCGTTTATTACACTACATTCAAAGGGACAATTATTCACTCAACCATTTTTTATTTTATCTCTCTCCCCTTATTCCCTTTTCCTTTTTCTCCAATCCATTATATTTTTAAGTTGGTATACTCCATCACTCTGGGTTATGTTTGCCACATATTATTAACCCCCTCCCCCCCACACTTTTCCTTTCCCACCTACTCTCCTTTCAATAGACCAGTCTGATCGACCCACCAAGAATCACATATCTCTTTCACATATCACTCACTTCTTATCCCTCTTATACATTCACATTCTCAGTTTAATCTTTATCACATAACAAATACACTGCATTAGGATCAATATTTCCTTTTCCCTATTTTCCATGTTCCCTCCCCCCTTTCCCCCCTCTTCTTTTTATTATACAACACTCACATTAATCTTTTCCGTCACTTCACGGCACTTTACATTTTCATCTTTGTTCACATATTTTCAGCTGTCATTATTTCTGTCACTTATACTCACAGACATTACGGTGGGGTAGTACTGGGCTTCCTAGTGTAATTAACCAATAAGTATCCTTTAATCGCTTCATTTCATTCCTTACTGATATCTTCACAATCATTTTTATTTCTACTTTCCTACACTGTTTATATATTTATTCTTATTTATTTAGTTATATTCCCTCCCAACACATATTCATATATATCTACTTCAGTTGAAGCACATTTGTTTGCACACTTGGATCACACAGCGTTTTTTTATATTTATATTTTTTATTATCTATATTCATTTTTATTTTCATATTCAGTTGTATTTTTAAACTTTCTTTATTTTTATATTCACATTTATATTTATATCCGTATATTTCGTAATATTTATATTTATAGTTATATTTATACCTACGTATATATACATATATATTGTTCCACCACTATTGAACCTCCAATTTTGATTTGATGTCTCTGATACCCTTCCAAGGATGTTTGTAATCAGTAATCATTAGATAAGGATCAGTCTCTAATTTGTAATACAGGTGTGTTGGGTAACACGCAACACATGGATTTACATACTAGCAAGAGCATTGGCTAGTGCTCCTGTTTTAAGCACGTCACCTGAACACCACTATAGCCTGCAAGGTGAGCAAGCCTTTGTGGTGAAACGTATGTCCTATCCGGCTACATGGGCTCCCCACTGCAGGGGGAGCCGTGACCAGCAGCATGAGCATACAGCGCATAAGTGGCTTTGAACGGCGGACAACGGCCGAACGGTATCCCCTTCTTCTTTCTCCCTTTTCCGGTTTTGACGGAGGCTCTGGCTCGGTGGCGCATCCGAATCCTGCAAGGCCTCGGCATCAGGGTTCGCCTAACACCACTTACGGGACCACGAGCCGCCGCCAGTTCTCTTCCTGTCTCTCACGGCACCACCCGCGGTCTCACTCTCATCTGTCCTCCGCTCTCGGATGAGGTCAGATAGCAGAAGAGATCCCCGGATAAAGTGCTCACAGTTCCTTCTTTCTTCGGTTCCCTTATTTTCTTTCTCCACTTTCCACAGTTAATCATTTATATTTCTCTACAAGTGGGAATTTTCCCCTTCTGCATGGCAACTTAATAGCAGTTTAAATCATGTGTTATATTGAAATATAATTGGCAGTACACATACAATTTGATACTGCCTTGCAGATTTAACTATGCGGCAGAAATGTATACAATATGATCTTGCCAACTGTTGCTAACACACTTTACTAGCTTGTCAGGCCATTTGTGTGCATTCAATTGTCATCTCAAACAGCTAATTAATCAGGCTGTTTGGGGGATTTTTTCAAGCAGATTTAACTATGCGGCAGGAACTTATACAATATGATCTTGCCAACTGTTGCCAACACATCTAACTAGCTTGTCAGGCCACTTGTGTGTATTCAATTGTCATCTCAATCAGCTAATTCAATAGGCTGTTTGGGGGATTTTTCAATTTCCAATATCTTTCTTCTTCTCTCATTTCTATTTTTTCCATATGTACAATTATCATTTGTCCAGTGGCGCATTTGGACCCTGCAATGCCTTTTGGCATCAAGGTTCACCTAACACCACGTGAGGATTAAAGGTATTCGTGCATCTCGTTTTTTTCTGGACACAGCTCACCCTCCCACTCTCATCTGCCCTCCGCTCTCAGATGAGGTCAGACAGCAGAAGGGATAAGTGAACTAGAGTGCCCATTTTTCTACCATTCTGTCTCATTTGTCTTGCCTAGATATCATGTGCGAATAGTCACATGCACACGTGATACTCATGATACCACAATTAAATTTATCAATGTAGGGTCGGCACAATATTATATTGTTCTGCAAAAAGGGAGATTATGCCATGTTAATCCTTGATTGTATATATTGTATACTCTTCATGATATGCCCAGCCAGCAGGTTGGGTAGCCACTTGGGAGGTGTGCCAATTCAACTTTCATAACTGTGTTATTTAAACTAGGATTCAGATGAACATGTTAATTGTATTTGCATATCCTCTCCTAGCCACAGGATTTGATGACCGTTAATATATCATGTATGCTACTGGCTGGAATACAGACAGATTACTGTCTTTTGAGTTGTAGATGAATTATAGACTCAATATTTTATGATTACATATGATTTTGTCTAAATTTTTGCCACAAGGACAAATTTTATGTCCAATATTATTATTTTTCTGGGGGAATTGTGTATACATTATTTGAGTTATATTACCCCTCATATATTTTAGTCTAAATTTGATAAATAAAGGTTATGTTTTAATTTAGATTCAACATTTCATCATTACACATTTATATTTGTTTAAAAAAGAGTGCTCCAAACAAAGGAATTTTCTTTTATCGGTGTTCTGTGGGCTTTACCACACACGTCGGTTATTTGTGTAGTTGTTACATTATTCCTGGAGCACCTCCAACATAACGGATAGCTATCCATTGGGGTCTAATCTGTGTCAGTTGGTTTTTTCTCTGAATAATTTATCATATTGCAGTCTGGTGCGGGATATTTGCCAGTTTTTTCACAAGTTATCAAATGTCACAAAATCGTTAAAGCTCCTGTTCAAAAATGATGCTCCGAAATCAACTTCTGTCACCTCAGTGCTACATATTGGAATGGTTCCTAAAGTTTAAAGCAGAAATTGGGGCACTTTTGAAATTTTCATTTTTGACCAATTCGATAGTTCCGGGGCTTAGGTAAGTTATCATATGTCACAAAACCGTTAAAGCTCCTGTTCAAAAATGATGCTCCGAAATCAACTTCTGTCACCTCAGTGATACATATTGGAATGGTACCTAAAGTTTAAAGCAGAAATTGGGGCACTTTTGAAATTTTCATTTTTGACCAATTCGTTAGGTCCGGGGCTTAGGTAAGTTATCATATGTCACAAAACCGTTAAAGCTCCTGTTCAAAAATTATGCTCCAAAATCAACTTCTATCACCTCAGTGATACATTTTGGTATGGTACCTATAGTTTAAAGCAGAAATAGGGGCACTTTTAAAATTTCCATTTTTGACCAATTCGATAGGTCCGGGGCTTAGGTAAGTTATCATATGTCACAAAACCATTAAAGCTCCAGTTGAAAAATTATGCTCCGAAATCAACTTCTGTCACCTCAGTGCTACATATTGGAATGGTACCTAAAGTTTAAAGCAGAAATTGGGGCACTTTTAAAATTTTAATTTTTGACCAATTCGATAGGTCCGGGGCTTAGGTAAGTTATCATATGTCACAAAACCGTTAAAGCTCCTGTTTAAAAACTATGCTCCAAAATCAACTTCTGTCACCTCAGTGATACATATTGGAATGGTACCTAAAGTTTAAAGCAGAAATTGGGGCACTTTTGAAATTTTCATTTTTGACCAATTCGATAGGTTCGGGGCTTAGGTAAGTTATCATATGTCACAAAATCGTTAAAGCTCCTGTTCAAAAATGATGCTCCGAAATCAACTTCTGTCACCTCAGTGCTACATATTGGAATGGTTCCTAAAGTTTAAAGCAGAAATTGGGGCACTTTTGAAATTTTCATTTTTGACCAATTCGATAGGTCCGGGGCTTAGGTAAGTTATCAAATGTCCACACAAATAACCGACGTGTGTGGTAAAGCCCACAGAACACCGATAAAAGAAAATTCCTTTGTTTGGAGCACTCTTTTTTAAACAAATATAAATGTGTAATGATGAAATGTTGAATCTAAATTAAAACATCCCCTTTCTTGACTTGAGAATCTATCGGGATGGAGGAAATATGCTGGCCACGGAATTACACCGAAAGGAGACTGCTACGAATAGCATTCTCCACAATTCCAGCTCACACTTTCCTCCCACTATATCTAATATACCGAAAGGGGAGTTCCTCAGGCTCAAGAGGAATTGCTCCGATGTGGAAACCTACCGACATAGAAGCGAGGAGGTTACCATCCGTCTCAAGGAACGAGGATATAGTCATAGGTCCATCAAAAAAGCACGTAATTCCCTTTTAAAGACAAGTAGAAACTCACTTATTTTTCAAGAGAAAAAGGAAAGTGATCAGGAGGAACTCAGATTTGTGGGAGACTTTTGTCAGGAATGGAGACACCTTAAGAATGGTATACAAAAACATTGGCATGTGCTTTTATCTGACCCAGATCTGGCGACCAACTTGGGAGACAAGGTCTCCATGAGCTGGAGGAGGTCACCTAACTTGAAGGATCATTGGGTACAAAGCCATTATCAGCGGAACCCCTCTATATCTCCTACAGTGAGGGGTACTTTCCCGTGTGGATCATGCAGGGCCTGTAATTTTATCTTACCGACACAGGAAATTACTGATAAATTTGGCAAGCAACATAGGATTAATGATTTCTTCAACTGTAAAACAACTAATGTGGTTTACTGTCTTCAGTGCCTATGTGGAAAAAGATATGTTGGCATAACCACACGCATGTTTAAACAGCGCATACTTGAACATGCAGGCACTATTAGAAATGTGGACAGAGACCTGCAGAACTTTCGACAGATCACGACGGTGGCGAGACATTTTCTCCTACACCGCCAGGATAAATCCCACAAGATGCAAGTTTTTGGCCTGGAGAAGGTTAAACTTGGTATTAGAGGAGGGGATATAATGCAGGAACTACTGAAAAAGGAGAGCCAGTGGACCTACATGTTGGGAAGTCTTGCTCCGCTTGGACTTAATGAACACATAAATTATACGGTGTTCCTGTAATAACCCCCTATATGATTAAGTGCCATCTTTTTTTGTCCTCATTTTGAATCTTTATATTTACTTTTTTTATCTACACTCTGACCACGTCTATTTTTTCACAGGTCAAACATTCCAATTATTCTTTTATCCTCCTCACTATATTTTCTTTTCTTTCTCTCCTTTATCCTATGACTCCTGTATCATTTTCTATTATCACACCCGTTTATTACACTACATTCAAAGGGACAATTATTCACTCAACCATTTTTTATTTTATCTCTCTCCCCTTATTCCCTTTTCCTTTTTCTCCAATCCATTATATTTTTAAGTTGGTATACTCCATCACTCTGGGTTATGTTTGCCACATATTATTAACCCCCTCCCCCCCACACTTTTCCTTTCCCACCTACTCTCCTTTCAATAGACCAGTCTGATCGACCCACCAAGAATCACATATCTCTTTCACATATCACTCACTTCTTATCCCTCTTATACATTCACATTCTCAGTTTAATCTTTATCACATAACAAATACACTGCATTAGGATCAATATTTCCTTTTCCCTATTTTCCATGTTCCCTCCCCCCTTTCCCCCCTCTTCTTTTTATTATACAACACTCACATTAATCTTTTCCGTCACTTCACGGCACTTTACATTTTCATCTTTGTTCACATATTTTCAGCTGTCATTATTTCTGTCACTTATACTCACAGACATTACGGTGGGGTAGTACTGGGCTTCCTAGTGTAATTAACCAATAAGTATCCTTTAATCGCTTCATTTCATTCCTTACTGATATCTTCACAATCATTTTTATTTCTACTTTCCTACACTGTTTATATATTTATTCTTATTTATTTAGTTATATTCCCTCCCAACACATATTCATATATATCTACTTCAGTTGAAGCACATTTGTTTGCACACTTGGATCACACAGCGTTTTTTTATATTTATATTTTTTATTATCTATATTCATTTTTATTTTCATATTCAGTTGTATTTTTAAACTTTCTTTATTTTTATATTCACATTTATATTTATATCCGTATATTTCGTAATATTTATATTTATAGTTATATTTATACCTACGTATATATACATATATATTGTTCCACCACTATTGAACCTCCAATTTTGATTTGATGTCTCTGATACCCTTCCAAGGATGTTTGTAATCAGTAATCATTAGATAAGGATCAGTCTCTAATTTGTAATACAGGTGTGTTGGGTAACACGCAACACATGGATTTACATACTAGCAAGAGCATTGGCTAGTGCTCCTGTTTTAAGCACGTCACCTGAACACCACTATAGCCTGCAAGGTGAGCAAGCCTTTGTGGTGAAACGTATGTCCTATCCGGCTACATGGGCTCCCCACTGCAGGGGGAGCCGTGACCAGCAGCATGAGCATACAGCGCATAAGTGGCTTTGAACGGCGGACAACGGCCGAACGGTATCCCCTTCTTCTTTCTCCCTTTTCCGGTTTTGACGGAGGCTCTGGCTCGGTGGCGCATCCGAATCCTGCAAGGCCTCGGCATCAGGGTTCGCCTAACACCACTTACGGGACCACGAGCCGCCGCCAGTTCTCTTCCTGTCTCTCACGGCACCACCCGCGGTCTCACTCTCATCTGTCCTCCGCTCTCGGATGAGGTCAGATAGCAGAAGAGATCCCCGGATAAAGTGCTCACAGTTCCTTCTTTCTTCGGTTCCCTTATTTTCTTTCTCCACTTTCCACAGTTAATCATTTATATTTCTCTACAAGTGGGAATTTTCCCCTTCTGCATGGCAACTTAATAGCAGTTTAAATCATGTGTTATATTGAAATATAATTGGCAGTACACATACAATTTGATACTGCCTTGCAGATTTAACTATGCGGCAGAAATGTATACAATATGATCTTGCCAACTGTTGCTAACACACTTTACTAGCTTGTCAGGCCATTTGTGTGCATTCAATTGTCATCTCAAACAGCTAATTAATCAGGCTGTTTGGGGGATTTTTTCAAGCAGATTTAACTATGCGGCAGGAACTTATACAATATGATCTTGCCAACTGTTGCCAACACATCTAACTAGCTTGTCAGGCCACTTGTGTGTATTCAATTGTCATCTCAATCAGCTAATTCAATAGGCTGTTTGGGGGATTTTTCAATTTCCAATATCTTTCTTCTTCTCTCATTTCTATTTTTTCCATATGTACAATTATCATTTGTCCAGTGGCGCATTTGGACCCTGCAATGCCTTTTGGCATCAAGGTTCACCTAACACCACGTGAGGATTAAAGGTATTCGTGCATCTCGTTTTTTTCTGGACACAGCTCACCCTCCCACTCTCATCTGCCCTCCGCTCTCAGATGAGGTCAGACAGCAGAAGGGATAAGTGAACTAGAGTGCCCATTTTTCTACCATTCTGTCTCATTTGTCTTGCCTAGATATCATGTGCGAATAGTCACATGCACACGTGATACTCATGATACCACAATTAAATTTATCAATGTAGGGTCGGCACAATATTATATTGTTCTGCAAAAAGGGAGATTATGCCATGTTAATCCTTGATTGTATATATTGTATACTCTTCATGATATGCCCAGCCAGCAGGTTGGGTAGCCACTTGGGAGGTGTGCCAATTCAACTTTCATAACTGTGTTATTTAAACTAGGATTCAGATGAACATGTTAATTGTATTTGCATATCCTCTCCTAGCCACAGGATTTGATGACCGTTAATATATCATGTATGCTACTGGCTGGAATACAGACAGATTACTGTCTTTTGAGTTGTAGATGAATTATAGACTCAATATTTTATGATTACATATGATTTTGTCTAAATTTTTGCCACAAGGACAAATTTTATGTCCAATATTATTATTTTTCTGGGGGAATTGTGTATACATTATTTGAGTTATATTACCCCTCATATATTTTAGTCTAAATTTGATAAATAAAGGTTATGTTTTAATTTAGATTCAACATTTCATCATTACACATTTATATTTGTTTAAAAAAGAGTGCTCCAAACAAAGGAATTTTCTTTTATCGGTGTTCTGTGGGCTTTACCACACACGTCGGTTATTTGTGTAGTTGTTACATTATTCCTGGAGCACCTCCAACATAACGGATAGCTATCCATTGGGGTCTAATCTGTGTCAGTTGGTTTTTTCTCTGAATAATTTATCATATTGCAGTCTGGTGCGGGATATTTGCCAGTTTTTTCACAAGTTATCAAATGTCACAAAATCGTTAAAGCTCCTGTTCAAAAATGATGCTCCGAAATCAACTTCTGTCACCTCAGTGCTACATATTGGAATGGTTCCTAAAGTTTAAAGCAGAAATTGGGGCACTTTTGAAATTTTCATTTTTGACCAATTCGATAGTTCCGGGGCTTAGGTAAGTTATCATATGTCACAAAACCGTTAAAGCTCCTGTTCAAAAATGATGCTCCGAAATCAACTTCTGTCACCTCAGTGATACATATTGGAATGGTACCTAAAGTTTAAAGCAGAAATTGGGGCACTTTTGAAATTTTCATTTTTGACCAATTCGTTAGGTCCGGGGCTTAGGTAAGTTATCATATGTCACAAAACCGTTAAAGCTCCTGTTCAAAAATTATGCTCCAAAATCAACTTCTATCACCTCAGTGATACATTTTGGTATGGTACCTATAGTTTAAAGCAGAAATAGGGGCACTTTTAAAATTTCCATTTTTGACCAATTCGATAGGTCCGGGGCTTAGGTAAGTTATCATATGTCACAAAACCATTAAAGCTCCAGTTGAAAAATTATGCTCCGAAATCAACTTCTGTCACCTCAGTGCTACATATTGGAATGGTACCTAAAGTTTAAAGCAGAAATTGGGGCACTTTTAAAATTTTAATTTTTGACCAATTCGATAGGTCCGGGGCTTAGGTAAGTTATCATATGTCACAAAACCGTTAAAGCTCCTGTTTAAAAACTATGCTCCAAAATCAACTTCTGTCACCTCAGTGATACATATTGGAATGGTACCTAAAGTTTAAAGCAGAAATTGGGGCACTTTTGAAATTTTCATTTTTGACCAATTCGATAGGTTCGGGGCTTAGGTAAGTTATCATATGTCACAAAATCGTTAAAGCTCCTGTTCAAAAATGATGCTCCGAAATCAACTTCTGTCACCTCAGTGCTACATATTGGAATGGTTCCTAAAGTTTAAAGCAGAAATTGGGGCACTTTTGAAATTTTCATTTTTGACCAATTCGATAGGTCCGGGGCTTAGGTAAGTTATCAAATGTCCACACAAATAACCGACGTGTGTGGTAAAGCCCACAGAACACCGATAAAAGAAAATTCCTTTGTTTGGAGCACTCTTTTTTAAACAAATATAAATGTGTAATGATGAAATGTTGAATCTAAATTAAAACATCCCCTTTCTTGACTTGAGAATCTATCGGGATGGAGGAAATATGCTGGCCACGGAATTACACCGAAAGGAGACTGCTACGAATAGCATTCTCCACAATTCCAGCTCACACTTTCCTCCCACTATATCTAATATACCGAAAGGGGAGTTCCTCAGGCTCAAGAGGAATTGCTCCGATGTGGAAACCTACCGACATAGAAGCGAGGAGGTTACCATCCGTCTCAAGGAACGAGGATATAGTCATAGGTCCATCAAAAAAGCACGTAATTCCCTTTTAAAGACAAGTAGAAACTCACTTATTTTTCAAGAGAAAAAGGAAAGTGATCAGGAGGAACTCAGATTTGTGGGAGACTTTTGTCAGGAATGGAGACACCTTAAGAATGGTATACAAAAACATTGGCATGTGCTTCTATCTGACCCAGATCTGGCGACCAACTTGGGAGACAAGGTCTCCATGAGCTGGAGGAGGTCACCTAACTTGAAGGATCATTGGGTACAAAGCCATTATCAGCGGAACCCCTCTATATCTCCTACAGTGAGGGGTACTTTCCCGTGTGGATATTTTTTCACAGGTCAAACATTCCAATTATTCTTTTATCCTCCTCACTATATTTTCTTTTCTTTCTCTCCTTTATCCTATGACACCTGTATCATTTTCTATTATCACACCCGTTTATTACACTACATTCAAAGGGACAATTATTCACTCAACCATTTTTTATTTTATCTCTCTCCCCTTATTCCCTTTTCCTTTTTCTCCAATCCATTATATTTTTAAGTTGGTATACTCCATCACTCTGGGTTATGTTTGCCACATATTATTAACCCCCTCCCCCCCACACTTTTCCTTTCCCACCTACTCTCCTTTCAATAGACCAGTCTGATCGACCCACCAAGAATCACATATCTCTTTCACATATCACTCACTTCTTATCCCTCTTATACATTCACATTCTCAGTTTAATCTTTATCACATAACAAATACACTGCATTAGGATCAATATTTCCTTTTCCCTATTTTCCATGTTCCCTCCCCCCTTTCCCCCCTCTTCTTTTTATTATACAACACTCACATTAATCTTTTCCGTCACTTCACGGCACTTTACATTTTCATCTTTGTTCACACATTTTCAGCTGTCATTATTTCTGTCACTTATACTCACAGACATTACGGTGGGGTAGTACTGGGCTTCCTAGTGTAATTAACCAATAAGTATCCTTTAATCGCTTCATTTCATTCCTTACTGATATCTTCACAATCATTTTTATTTCTACTTTCCTACACTGTTTATATATTTATTCTTATTTATTTAGTTATATTCCCTCCCAACACATATTCATATATATCTACTTCAGTTGAAGCACATTTGTTTGCACACTTGGATCACACAGCGTTTTTTTATATTTATATTTTTTATTATCTATATTCATTTTTATTTTCATATTCAGTTGTATTTTTAAACTTTCTTTATTTTTATATTCACATTTATATTTATATCCGTATATTTCGTAATATTTATATTTATAGTTATATTTATACCTACGTATATATACATATATATTGTTCCACCACTATTGAACCTCCAATTTTGATTTGATGTCTCTGATACCCTTCCAAGGATGTTTGTAATCAGTAATCATTAGATAAGGATCAGTCTCTAATTTGTAATACAGGTGTGTTGGGTAACACGCAACACATGGATTTACATACTAGCAAGAGCATTGGCTAGTGCTCCTGTTTTAAGCACGTCACCTGAACACCACTATAGCCTGCAAGGTGAGCAAGCCTTTGTGGTGAAACGTACGTCCTATCCGGCTACATGGGCTCCCCACTGCAGGGGGAGCCGTGACCAGCAGCATGAGCATACAGCGCATAAGTGGCTTTGAACGGCGGACAACGGCCGAACGGTATCCCCTTCTTCTTTCTCCCTTTTCCGGTTTTGACGGAGGCTCTGGCTCGGTGGCGCATCCGAATCCTGCAAGGCCTCGGCATCAGGGTTCGCCTAACACCACTTACGGGACCACGAGCCGCCGCCAGTTCTCTTCCTGTCTCTCACGGCACCACCCGCGGTCTCACTCTCATCTGTCCTCCGCTCTCGGATGAGGTCAGATAGCAGAAGAGATCCCCGGATAAAGTGCTCACAGTTCCTTCTTTCTTCGGTTCCCTTATTTTCTTTCTCCACTTTCCACAGTTAATCATTTATATTTCTCTACAAGTGGGAATTTTCCCCTTCTGCATGGCAACTTAATAGCAGTTTAAATCATGTGTTATATTGAAATATAATTGGCAGTACACATACAATTTGATACTGCCTTGCAGATTTAACTATGCGGCAGAAATGTATACAATATGATCTTGCCAACTGTTGCTAACACACTTTACTAGCTTGTCAGGCCATTTGTGTGCATTCAATTGTCATCTCAAACAGCTAATTAATCAGGCTGTTTGGGGGATTTTTTCAAGCAGATTTAACTATGCGGCAGGAACTTATACAATATGATCTTGCCAACTGTTGCCAACACATCTAACTAGCTTGTCAGGCCACTTGTGTGTATTCAATTGTCATCTCAATCAGCTAATTCAATAGGCTGTTTGGGGGATTTTTCAATTTCCAATATCTTTCTTCTTCTCTCATTTCTATTTTTTCCATATGTACAATTATCATTTGTCCAGTGGCGCATTTGGACCCTGCAATGCCTTTTGGCATCAAGGTTCACCTAACACCACGTGAGGATTAAAGGTATTCGTGCATCTCGTTTTTTTCTGGACACAGCTCACCCTCCCACTCTCATCTGCCCTCCGCTCTCAGATGAGGTCAGACAGCAGAAGGGATAAGTGAACTAGAGTGCCCATTTTTCTACCATTCTGTCTCATTTGTCTTGTCTAGATATCATGTGCGAATAGTCACATGCACACGTGATACTCATGATACCACAATTAAATTTATCAATGTAGGGTCGGCACAATATTATATTGTTCTGCAAAAAGGGAGATTATGCCATGTTAATCCTTGATTGTATATATTGTATACTCTTCATGATATGCCCAGCCAGCAGGTTGGGTAGCCACAGGGGAGGTGTGCCAATTCAACTTTCATAACTGTGTTATTTAAACTAGGATTCAGATGAACATGTTAATTGTATTTGCATATCCTCTCCTAGCCACAGGATTTGATGACCGTTAATATATCATGTATGCTACTGGCTGGAATACAGACAGATTACTGTCTTTTGAGTTGTAGATGAATTATAGACTCAATATTTTATGATTACATATGATTTTGTCTAAATTTTTGCCACAAGGACAAATTTTATGTCCAATATTATTATTTTTCTGGGGGAATTGTGTATACATTATTTGAGTTATATTACCCCTCATATATTTTAGTCTAAATTTGATAAATAAAGGTTATGTTTTAATTTAGATTCAACATTTCATCATTACACATTTATATTTGTTTAAAAAAGAGTGCTCCAAACAAAGGAATTTTCTTTTATCGGTGTTCTGTGGGCTTTACCACACACGTCGGTTATTTGTGTAGTTGTTACATTATTCCTGGAGCACCTCCAACATAACGGATAGCTATCCATTGGGGTCTAATCTGTGTCAGTTGGTTTTTTCTCTGAATAATTTATCATATTGCAGTCTGGTGCGGGATATTTGCCAGTTTTTTCACAAGTTATCAAATGTCACAAAATCGTTAAAGCTCCTGTTCAAAAATGATGCTCCGAAATCAACTTCTGTCACCTCAGTGCTACATATTGGAATGGTTCCTAAAGTTTAAAGCAGAAATTGGGGCACTTTTGAAATTTTCATTTTTGACCAATTCGATAGTTCCGGGGCTTAGGTAAGTTATCATATGTCACAAAACCGTTAAAGCTCCTGTTCAAAAATGATGCTCCGAAATCAACTTCTATCACCTCAGTGATACATATTGGAATGGTACCTAAAGTTTAAAGCAGAAATTGGGGCACTTTTGAAATTTTCATTTTTGACCAATTCGTTAGGTCCGGGGCTTAGGTAAGTTATCATATGTCACAAAACCGTTAAAGCTCCTGTTCAAAAATTATGCTCCAAAATCAACTTCTATCACCTCAGTGATACATTTTGGTATGGTACCTATGGTTTAAAGCAGAAATAGGGGCACTTTTAAAATTTTCATTTTTGACCAATTCGATAGGTCCGGGGCTTAGGTAAGTTATCATATGTCACAAAACCATTAAAGCTCCAGTTGAAAAATTATGCTCCGAAATCAACTTCTGTCACCTCAGTGCTACATATTGGAATGGTACCTAAAGTTTAAAGCAGAAATTGGGGCACTTTTGAAATTTTCATTTTTGACCAATTCGATAGGTCCGGGGCTTAGGTAAGTTATCATATGTCACAAAACCATTAAAGCTCCAGTTGAAAAATTATGCTCCGAAATCAACTTCTGTCACCTCAGTGCTACATATTGGAATGGTACCTAAAGTTTAAAGCAGAAATTGGGGCACTTTTAAAATTTTAATTTTTGACCAATTCGATAGGTCCGGGGCTTAGGTAAGTTATCATATGTCACAAAACCGTTAAAGCTCCTGTTTAAAAACTATGCTCCAAAATCAACTTCTGTCACCTCAGTGATACATATTGGAATGGTACCTAAAGTTTAAAGCAGAAATTGGGGCACTTTTGAAATTTTCATTTTTGACCAATTCGATAGGTTCGGGGCTTAGGTAAGTTATCATATGTCACAAAATCGTTAAAGCTCCTGTTCAAAAATGATGCTCCGAAATCAACTTCTGTCACCTCAGTGCTACATATTGGAATGGTTCCTAAAGTTTAAAGCAGAAATTGGGGCACTTTTGAAATTTTCATTTTTGACCAATTCGATAGGTCCGGGGCTTAGGTAAGTTATCAAATGTCCACACAAATAACCGACGTGTGTGGTAAAGCCCACAGAACACCGATAAAAGAAAATTCCTTTGTTTGGAGCACTCTTTTTTAAACAAATATAAATGTGTAATGATGAAATGTTGAATCTAAATTAAAACATCCCCTTTCTTGACTTGAGAATCTATCGGGATGGAGGAAATATGCTGGCCACGGAATTACACCGAAAGGAGACTGCTACGAATAGCATTCTCCACAATTCCAGCTCACACTTTCCTCCCACTATATCTAATATACCGAAAGGGGAGTTCCTCAGGCTCAAGAGGAATTGCTCCGATGTGGAAACCTACCGACATAGAAGCGAGGAGGTTACCATCCGTCTCAAGGAACGAGGATATAGTCATAGGTCCATCAAAAAAGCACGTAATTCCCTTTTAAAGACAAGTAGAAACTCACTTATTTTTCAAGAGAAAAAGGAAAGTGATCAGGAGGAACTCAGATTTGTGGGAGACTTTTGTCAGGAATGGAGACACCTTAAGAATGGTATACAAAAACATTGGCATGTGCTTCTATCTGACCCAGATCTGGCGACCAACTTGGGAGACAAGGTCTCCATGAGCTGGAGGAGGTCACCTAACTTGAAGGATCATTGGGTACAAAGCCATTATCAGCGGAACCCCTCTATATCTCCTACAGTGAGGGGTACTTTCCCGTGTGGATCATGCAGGGCCTGTAATTTTATCTTACCGACACAGGAAATTACTGATAAATTTGGCAAGCAACATAGGATTAATGATTTCTTCAACTGTAAAACAACTAATGTGGTTTACTGTCTTCAGTGCCTATGTGGAAAAAGATATGTTGGCATAACCACACGCATGTTTAAACAGCGCATACTTGAACATGCAGGCACTATTAGAAATGTGGACAGAGACCTGCAGAACTTTCGACAGATCACGACGGTGGCGAGACATTTTCTCCTACACCGCCAGGATAAATCCCACAAGATGCAAGTTTTTGGCCTGGAGAAGGTTAAACTTGGTATTAGAGGAGGGGATATAATGCAGGAACTACTGAAAAAGGAGAGCCAGTGGACCTACATGTTGGGAAGTCTTGCTCCGCTTGGACTTAATGAACACATAAATTATACGGTGTTCCTGTAATAACCCCCTATATGATTAAGTGCCATCTTTTTTTGTCCTCATTTTGAATCTTTATATTTACTTTTTTTATCTACACTCTGACCACGTCTATTTTTTCACAGGTCAAACATTCCAATTATTCTTTTATCCTCCTCACTATATTTTCTTTTCTTTCTCTCCTTTATCCTATGACTCCTGTATCATTTTCTATTATCACACCCGTTTATTACACTACATTCAAAGGGACAATTATTCACTCAACCATTTTTTATTTTATCTCTCTCCCCTTATTCCCTTTTCCTTTTTCTCCAATCCATTATATTTTTAAGTTGGTATACTCCATCACTCTGGGTTATGTTTGCCACATATTATTAACCCCCTCCCCCCCACACTTTTCCTTTCCCACCTACTCTCCTTTCAATAGACCAGTCTGATCGACCCACCAAGAATCACATATCTCTTTCACATATCACTCACTTCTTATCCCTCTTATACATTCACATTCTCAGTTTAATCTTTATCACATAACAAATACACTGCATTAGGATCAATATTTCCTTTTCCCTATTTTCCATGTTCCCTCCCCCCTTTCCCCCCTCTTCTTTTTATTATACAACACTCACATTAATCTTTTCCGTCACTTCACGGCACTTTACATTTTCATCTTTGTTCACACATTTTCAGCTGTCATTATTTCTGTCACTTATACTCACAGACATTACGGTGGGGTAGTACTGGGCTTCCTAGTGTAATTAACCAATAAGTATCCTTTAATCGCTTCATTTCATTCCTTACTGATATCTTCACAATCATTTTTATTTCTACTTTCCTACACTGTTTATATATTTATTCTTATTTATTTAGTTATATTCCCTCCCAACACATATTCATATATATCTACTTCAGTTGAAGCACATTTGTTTGCACACTTGGATCACACAGCGTTTTTTTATATTTATATTTTTTATTATCTATATTCATTTTTATTTTCATATTCAGTTGTATTTTTAAACTTTCTTTATTTTTATATTCACATTTATATTTATATCCGTATATTTCGTAATATTTATATTTATAGTTATATTTATACCTACGTATATATACATATATATTGTTCCACCACTATTGAACCTCCAATTTTGATTTGATGTCTCTGATACCCTTCCAAGGATGTTTGTAATCAGTAATCATTAGATAAGGATCAGTCTCTAATTTGTAATACAGGTGTGTTGGGTAACACGCAACACATGGATTTACATACTAGCAAGAGCATTGGCTAGTGCTCCTGTTTTAAGCACGTCACCTGAACACCACTATAGCCTGCAAGGTGAGCAAGCCTTTGTGGTGAAACGTACGTCCTATCCGGCTACATGGGCTCCCCACTGCAGGGGGAGCCGTGACCAGCAGCATGAGCATACAGCGCATAAGTGGCTTTGAACGGCGGACAACGGCCGAACGGTATCCCCTTCTTCTTTCTCCCTTTTCCGGTTTTGACGGAGGCTCTGGCTCGGTGGCGCATCCGAATCCTGCAAGGCCTCGGCATCAGGGTTCGCCTAACACCACTTACGGGACCACGAGCCGCCGCCAGTTCTCTTCCTGTCTCTCACGGCACCACCCGCGGTCTCACTCTCATCTGTCCTCCGCTCTCGGATGAGGTCAGATAGCAGAAGAGATCCCCGGATAAAGTGCTCACAGTTCCTTCTTTCTTCGGTTCCCTTATTTTCTTTCTCCACTTTCCACAGTTAATCATTTATATTTCTCTACAAGTGGGAATTTTCCCCTTCTGCATGGCAACTTAATAGCAGTTTAAATCATGTGTTATATTGAAATATAATTGGCAGTACACATACAATTTGATACTGCCTTGCAGATTTAACTATGCGGCAGAAATGTATACAATATGATCTTGCCAACTGTTGCTAACACACTTTACTAGCTTGTCAGGCCATTTGTGTGCATTCAATTGTCATCTCAAACAGCTAATTAATCAGGCTGTTTGGGGGATTTTTTCAAGCAGATTTAACTATGCGGCAGGAACTTATACAATATGATCTTGCCAACTGTTGCCAACACATCTAACTAGCTTGTCAGGCCACTTGTGTGTATTCAATTGTCATCTCAATCAGCTAATTCAATAGGCTGTTTGGGGGATTTTTCAATTTCCAATATCTTTCTTCTTCTCTCATTTCTATTTTTTCCATATGTACAATTATCATTTGTCCAGTGGCGCATTTGGACCCTGCAATGCCTTTTGGCATCAAGGTTCACCTAACACCACGTGAGGATTAAAGGTATTCGTGCATCTCGTTTTTTTCTGGACACAGCTCACCCTCCCACTCTCATCTGCCCTCCGCTCTCAGATGAGGTCAGACAGCAGAAGGGATAAGTGAACTAGAGTGCCCATTTTTCTACCATTCTGTCTCATTTGTCTTGTCTAGATATCATGTGCGAATAGTCACATGCACACGTGATACTCATGATACCACAATTAAATTTATCAATGTAGGGTCGGCACAATATTATATTGTTCTGCAAAAAGGGAGATTATGCCATGTTAATCCTTGATTGTATATATTGTATACTCTTCATGATATGCCCAGCCAGCAGGTTGGGTAGCCACAGGGGAGGTGTGCCAATTCAACTTTCATAACTGTGTTATTTAAACTAGGATTCAGATGAACATGTTAATTGTATTTGCATATCCTCTCCTAGCCACAGGATTTGATGACCGTTAATATATCATGTATGCTACTGGCTGGAATACAGACAGATTACTGTCTTTTGAGTTGTAGATGAATTATAGACTCAATATTTTATGATTACATATGATTTTGTCTAAATTTTTGCCACAAGGACAAATTTTATGTCCAATATTATTATTTTTCTGGGGGAATTGTGTATACATTATTTGAGTTATATTACCCCTCATATATTTTAGTCTAAATTTGATAAATAAAGGTTATGTTTTAATTTAGATTCAACATTTCATCATTACACATTTATATTTGTTTAAAAAAGAGTGCTCCAAACAAAGGAATTTTCTTTTATCGGTGTTCTGTGGGCTTTACCACACACGTCGGTTATTTGTGTAGTTGTTACATTATTCCTGGAGCACCTCCAACATAACGGATAGCTATCCATTGGGGTCTAATCTGTGTCAGTTGGTTTTTTCTCTGAATAATTTATCATATTGCAGTCTGGTGCGGGATATTTGCCAGTTTTTTCACAAGTTATCAAATGTCACAAAATCGTTAAAGCTCCTGTTCAAAAATGATGCTCCGAAATCAACTTCTGTCACCTCAGTGCTACATATTGGAATGGTTCCTAAAGTTTAAAGCAGAAATTGGGGCACTTTTGAAATTTTCATTTTTGACCAATTCGATAGTTCCGGGGCTTAGGTAAGTTATCATATGTCACAAAACCGTTAAAGCTCCTGTTCAAAAATGATGCTCCGAAATCAACTTCTATCACCTCAGTGATACATATTGGAATGGTACCTAAAGTTTAAAGCAGAAATTGGGGCACTTTTGAAATTTTCATTTTTGACCAATTCGTTAGGTCCGGGGCTTAGGTAAGTTATCATATGTCACAAAACCGTTAAAGCTCCTGTTCAAAAATTATGCTCCAAAATCAACTTCTATCACCTCAGTGATACATTTTGGTATGGTACCTATAGTTTAAAGCAGAAATAGGGGCACTTTTAAAATTTTCATTTTTGACCAATTCGATAGGTCCGGGGCTTAGGTAAGTTATCATATGTCACAAAACCATTAAAGCTCCAGTTGAAAAATTATGCTCCGAAATCAACTTCTGTCACCTCAGTGCTACATATTGGAATGGTACCTAAAGTTTAAAGCAGAAATTGGGGCACTTTTGAAATTTTCATTTTTGACCAATTCGATAGGTCCGGGGCTTAGGTAAGTTATCATATGTCACAAAACCATTAAAGCTCCAGTTGAAAAATTATGCTCCGAAATCAACTTCTGTCACCTCAGTGCTACATATTGGAATGGTACCTAAAGTTTAAAGCAGAAATTGGGGCACTTTTAAAATTTTAATTTTTGACCAATTCGATAGGTCCGGGGCTTAGGTAAGTTATCATATGTCACAAAACCGTTAAAGCTCCTGTTTAAAAACTATGCTCCAAAATCAACTTCTGTCACCTCAGTGATACATATTGGAATGGTACCTAAAGTTTAAAGCAGAAATTGGGGCACTTTTGAAATTTTCATTTTTGACCAATTCGATAGGTTCGGGGCTTAGGTAAGTTATCATATGTCACAAAATCGTTAAAGCTCCTGTTCAAAAATGATGCTCCGAAATCAACTTCTGTCACCTCAGTGCTACATATTGGAATGGTTCCTAAAGTTTAAAGCAGAAATTGGGGCACTTTTGAAATTTTCATTTTTGACCAATTCGATAAGTCCGGGGCTTAGGTAAGTTATCAAATGTCCACACAAATAACCGACGTGTGTGGTAAAGCCCACAGAACACCGATAAAAGAAAATTCCTTTGTTTGGAGCACTCTTTTTTAAACAAATATAAATGTGTAATGATGAAATGTTGAATCTAAATTAAAACATCCCCTTTCTTGACTTGAGAATCTATCGGGATGGAGGAAATATGCTGGCCACGGAATTACACCGAAAGGAGACTGCTACGAATAGCATTCTCCACAATTCCAGCTCACACTTTCCTCCCACTATATCTAATATACCGAAAGGGGAGTTCCTCAGGCTCAAGAGGAATTGCTCCGATGTGGAAACCTACCGACATAGAAGCGAGGAGGTTACCATCCGTCTCAAGGAACGAGGATATAGTCATAGGTCCATCAAAAAAGCACGTAATTCCCTTTTAAAGACAAGTAGAAACTCACTTATTTTTCAAGAGAAAAAGGAAAGTGATCAGGAGGAACTCAGATTTGTGGGAGACTTTTGTCAGGAATGGAGACACCTTAAGAATGGTATACAAAAACATTGGCATGTGCTTCTATCTGACCCAGATCTGGCGACCAACTTGGGAGACAAGGTCTCCATGAGCTGGAGGAGGTCACCTAACTTGAAGGATCATTGGGTACAAAGCCATTATCAGCGGAACCCCTCTATATCTCCTACAGTGAGGGGTACTTTCCCGTGTGGATCATGCAGGGCCTGTAATTTTATCTTACCGACACAGGAAATTACTGATAAATTTGGCAAGCAACATAGGATTAATGATTTCTTCAACTGTAAAACAACTAATGTGGTTTACTGTCTTCAGTGCCTATGTGGAAAAAGATATGTTGGCATAACCACACGCATGTTTAAACAGCGCATACTTGAACATGCAGGCACTATTAGAAATGTGGACAGAGACCTGCAGAACTTTCGACAGATCACGACGGTGGCGAGACATTTTCTCCTACACCGCCAGGATAAATCCCACAAGATGCAAGTTTTTGGCCTGGAGAAGGTTAAACTTGGTATTAGAGGAGGGGATATAATGCAGGAACTACTGAAAAAGGAGAGCCAGTGGACCTACATGTTGGGAAGTCTTGCTCCGCTTGGACTTAATGAACACATAAATTATACGGTGTTCCTGTAATAACCCCCTATATGATTAAGTGCCATCTTTTTTTGTCCTCATTTTGAATCTTTATATTTACTTTTTTTATCTACACTCTGACCACGTCTATTTTTTCACAGGTCAAACATTCCAATTATTCTTTTATCCTCCTCACTATATTTTCTTTTCTTTCTCTCCTTTATCCTATGACTCCTGTATCATTTTCTATTATCACACCCGTTTATTACACTACATTCAAAGGGACAATTATTCACTCAACCATTTTTTATTTTATCTCTCTCCCCTTATTTCCTTTTCCTTTTTCTCCAATCCATTATATTTTTAAGTTGGTATACTCCATCACTCTGGGTTATGTTTGCCACATATTATTAACCCCCTCCCCCCCACACTTTTCCTTTCCCACCTACTCTCCTTTCAATAGACCAGTCTGATCGACCCACCAAGAATCACATATCTCTTTCACATATCACTCACTTCTTATCCCTCTTATACATTCACATTCTCAGTTTAATCTTTATCACATAACAAATACACTGCATTAGGATCAATATTTCCTTTTCCCTATTTTCCATGTTCCCTCCCCCCTTTCCCCCCTCTTCTTTTTATTATACAACACTCACATTAATCTTTTCCGTCACTTCACGGCACTTTACATTTTCATCTTTGTTCACACATTTTCAGCTGTCATTATTTCTGTCACTTATACTCACAGACATTACGGTGGGGTAGTACTGGGCTTCCTAGTGTAATTAACCAATAAGTATCCTTTAATCGCTTCATTTCATTCCTTACTGATATCTTCACAATCATTTTTATTTCTACTTTCCTACACTGTTTATATATTTATTCTTATTTATTTAGTTATATTCCCTCCCAACACATATTCATATATATCTACTTCAGTTGAAGCACATTTGTTTGCACACTTGGATCACACAGCGTTTTTTTATATTTATATTTTTTATTATCTATATTCATTTTTATTTTCATATTCAGTTGTATTTTTAAACTTTCTTTATTTTTATATTCACATTTATATTTATATCCGTATATTTCGTAATATTTATATTTATAGTTATATTTATACCTACGTATATATACATATATATTGTTCCACCACTATTGAACCTCCAATTTTGATTTGATGTCTCTGATACCCTTCCAAGGATGTTTGTAATCAGTAATCATTAGATAAGGATCAGTCTCTAATTTGTAATACAGGTGTGTTGGGTAACACGCAACACATGGATTTACATACTAGCAAGAGCATTGGCTAGTGCTCCTGTTTTAAGCACGTCACCTGAACACCACTATAGCCTGCAAGGTGAGCAAGCCTTTGTGGTGAAACGTACGTCCTATCCGGCTACATGGGCTCCCCACTGCAGGGGGAGCCGTGACCAGCAGCATGAGCATACAGCGCATAAGTGGCTTTGAACGGCGGACAACGGCCGAACGGTATCCCCTTCTTCTTTCTCCCTTTTCCGGTTTTGACGGAGGCTCTGGCTCGGTGGCGCATCCGAATCCTGCAAGGCCTCGGCATCAGGGTTCGCCTAACACCACTTACGGGACCACGAGCCGCCACCAGTTCTCTTCCTGTCTCTCACGGCACCACCCGCGGTCTCACTCTCATCTGTCCTCCGCTCTCGGATGAGGTCAGATAGCAGAAGAGATCCCCGGATAAAGTGCTCACAGTTCCTTCTTTCTTCGGTTCCCTTATTTTCTTTCTCCACTTTCCACAGTTAATCATTTATATTTCTCTACAAGTGGGAATTTTCCCCTTCTGCATGGCAACTTAATAGCAGTTTAAATCATGTGTTATATTGAAATATAATTGGCAGTACACATACAATTTGATACTGCCTTGCAGATTTAACTATGCGGCAGAAATGTATACAATATGATCTTGCCAACTGTTGCTAACACACTTTACTAGCTTGTCAGGCCATTTGTGTGCATTCAATTGTCATCTCAAACAGCTAATTAATCAGGCTGTTTGGGGGATTTTTTCAAGCAGATTTAACTATGCGGCAGGAACTTATACAATATGATCTTGCCAACTGTTGCCAACACATCTAACTAGCTTGTCAGGCCACTTGTGTGTATTCAATTGTCATCTCAATCAGCTAATTCAATAGGCTGTTTGGGGGATTTTTCAATTTCCAATATCTTTCTTCTTCTCTCATTTCTATTTTTTCCATATGTACAATTATCATTTGTCCAGTGGCGCATTTGGACCCTGCAATGCCTTTTGGCATCAAGGTTCACCTAACACCACGTGAGGATTAAAGGTATTCGTGCATCTCGTTTTTTTCTGGACACAGCTCACCCTCCCACTCTCATCTGCCCTCCGCTCTCAGATGAGGTCAGACAGCAGAAGGGATAAGTGAACTAGAGTGCCCATTTTTCTACCATTCTGTCTCATTTGTCTTGCCTAGATATCATGTGCGAATAGTCACATGCACACGTGATACTCATGATACCACAATTAAATTTATCAATGTAGGGTCGGCACAATATTATATTGTTCTGCAAAAAGGGAGATTATGCCATGTTAATCCTTGATTGTATATATTGTATACTCTTCATGATATGCCCAGCCAGCAGGTTGGGTAGCCACAGGGGAGGTGTGCCAATTCAACTTTCATAACTGTGTTATTTAAACTAGGATTCAGATGAACATGTTAATTGTATTTGCATATCCTCTCCTAGCCACAGGATTTGATGACCGTTAATATATCATGTATGCTACTGGCTGGAATACAGACAGATTACTGTCTTTTGAGTTGTAGATGAATTATAGACTCAATATTTTATGATTACATATGATTTTGTCTAAATTTTTGCCACAAGGACAAATTTTATGTCCAATATTATTATTTTTCTGGGGGAATTGTGTATACATTATTTGAGTTATATTACCCCTCATATATTTTAGTCTAAATTTGATAAATAAAGGTTATGTTTTAATTTAGATTCAACATTTCATCATTACACATTTATATTTGTTTAAAAAAGAGTGCTCCAAACAAAGGAATTTTCTTTTATCGGTGTTCTGTGGGCTTTACCACACACGTCGGTTATTTGTGTAGTTGTTACATTATTCCTGGAGCACCTCCAACATAACGGATAGCTATCCATTGGGGTCTAATCTGTGTCAGTTGGTTTTTTCTCTGAATAATTTATCATATTGCAGTCTGGTGCGGGATATTTGCCAGTTTTTTCACAAGTTATCAAATGTCACAAAATCGTTAAAGCTCCTGTTCAAAAATGATGCTCCGAAATCAACTTCTGTCACCTCAGTGCTACATATTGGAATGGTTCCTAAAGTTTAAAGCAGAAATTGGGGCACTTTTGAAATTTTCATTTTTGACCAATTCGATAGTTCCGGGGCTTAGGTAAGTTATCATATGTCACAAAACCGTTAAAGCTCCTGTTCAAAAATGATGCTCCGAAATCAACTTCTGTCACCTCAGTGATACATATTGGAATGGTACCTAAAGTTTAAAGCAGAAATTGGGGCACTTTTGAAATTTTCATTTTTGACCAATTCGTTAGGTCCGGGGCTTAGGTAAGTTATCATATGTCACAAAACCGTTAAAGCTCCTGTTCAAAAATTATGCTCCAAAATCAACTTCTATCACCTCAGTGATACATTTTGGTATGGTACCTATAGTTTAAAGCAGAAATAGGGGCACTTTTAAAATTTCCATTTTTGACCAATTCGATAGGTCCGGGGCTTAGGTAAGTTATCATATGTCACAAAACCATTAAAGCTCCAGTTGAAAAATTATGCTCCGAAATCAACTTCTGTCACCTCAGTGCTACATATTGGAATGGTACCTAAAGTTTAAAGCAGAAATTGGGGCACTTTTGAAATTTTCATTTTTGACCAATTCGATAGGTCCGGGGCTTAGGTAAGTTATCATATGTCACAAAACCATTAAAGCTCCAGTTGAAAAATTATGCTCCGAAATCAACTTCTGTCACCTCAGTGCTACATATTGGAATGGTACCTAAAGTTTAAAGCAGAAATTGGGGCACTTTTAAAATTTTAATTTTTGACCAATTCGATAGGTCCGGGGCTTAGGTAAGTTATCATATGTCACAAAACCGTTAAAGCTCCTGTTTAAAAACTATGCTCCAAAATCAACTTCTGTCACCTCAGTGATACATATTGGAATGGTACCTAAAGTTTAAAGCAGAAATTGGGGCACTTTTGAAATTTTCATTTTTGACCAATTCGATAGGTTCGGGGCTTAGGTAAGTTATCATATGTCACAAAATCGTTAAAGCTCCTGTTCAAAAATGATGCTCCGAAATCAACTTCTGTCACCTCAGTGCTACATATTGGAATGGTTCCTAAAGTTTAAAGCAGAAATTGGGGCACTTTTGAAATTTTCATTTTTGACCAATTCGATAGGTCCGGGGCTTAGGTAAGTTATCAAATGTCCACACAAATAACCGACGTGTGTGGTAAAGCCCACAGAACACCGATAAAAGAAAATTCCTTTGTTTGGAGCACTCTTTTTTAAACAAATATAAATGTGTAATGATGAAATGTTGAATCTAAATTAAAACATCCCCTTTCTTGACTTGAGAATCTATCGGGATGGAGGAAATATGCTGGCCACGGAATTACACCGAAAGGAGACTGCTACGAATAGCATTCTCCACAATTCCAGCTCACACTTTCCTCCCACTATATCTAATATACCGAAAGGGGAGTTCCTCAGGCTCAAGAGGAATTGCTCCGATGTGGAAACCTACCGACATAGAAGCGAGGAGGTTACCATCCGTCTCAAGGAACGAGGATATAGTCATAGGTCCATCAAAAAAGCACGTAATTCCCTTTTAAAGACAAGTAGAAACTCACTTATTTTTCAAGAGAAAAAGGAAAGTGATCAGGAGGAACTCAGATTTGTGGGAGACTTTTGTCAGGAATGGAGACACCTTAAGAATGGTATACAAAAACATTGGCATGTGCTTCTATCTGACCCAGATCTGGCGACCAACTTGGGAGACAAGGTCTCCATGAGCTGGAGGAGGTCACCTAACTTGAAGGATCATTGGGTACAAAGCCATTATCAGCGGAACCCCTCTATATCTCCTACAGTGAGGGGTACTTTCCCGTGTGGATCATGCAGGGCCTGTAATTTTATCTTACCGACACAGGAAATTACTGATAAATTTGGCAAGCAACATAGGATTAATGATTTCTTCAACTGTAAAACAACTAATGTGGTTTACTGTCTTCAGTGCCTATGTGGAAAAAGATATGTTGGCATAACCACACGCATGTTTAAACAGCGCATACTTGAACATGCAGGCACTATTAGAAATGTGGACAGAGACCTGCAGAACTTTCGACAGATCACGACGGTGGCGAGACATTTTCTCCTACACCGCCAGGATAAATCCCACAAGATGCAAGTTTTTGGCCTGGAGAAGGTTAAACTTGGTATTAGAGGAGGGGATATAATGCAGGAACTACTGGAAAAGGAGAGCCAGTGGACCTACATGTTGGGAAGTCTTGCTCCGCTTGGACTTAATGAACACATAAATTATACGGTGTTCCTGTAATAACCCCCTATATGATTAAGTGCCATCTTTTTTTGTCCTCATTTTGAATCTTTATATTTACTTTTTTTATCTACACTCTGACCACGTCTATTTTTTCACAGGTCAAACATTCCAATTATTCTTTTATCCTCCTCACTATATTTTCTTTTCTTTCTCTCCTTTATCCTATGACTCCTGTATCATTTTCTATTATCACACCCGTTTATTACACTACATTCAAAGGGACAATTATTCACTCAACCATTTTTTATTTTATCTCTCTCCCCTTATTCCCTTTTCCTTTTTCTCCAATCCATTATATTTTTAAGTTGGTATACTCCATCACTCTGGGTTATGTTTGCCACATATTATTAACCCCCTCCCCCCCACACTTTTCCTTTCCCACCTACTCTCCTTTCAATAGACCAGTCTGATCGACCCACCAAGAATCACATATCTCTTTCACATATCACTCACTTCTTATCCCTCTTATACATTCACATTCTCAGTTTAATCTTTATCACATAACAAATACACTGCATTAGGATCAATATTTCCTTTTCCCTATTTTCCATGTTCCCTCCCCCCTTTCCCCCCTCTTCTTTTTATTATACAACACTCACATTAATCTTTTCCGTCACTTCACGGCACTTTACATTTTCATCTTTGTTCACACATTTTCAGCTGTCATTATTTCTGTCACTTATACTCACAGACATTACGGTGGGGTAGTACTGGGCTTCCTAGTGTAATTAACCAATAAGTATCCTTTAATCGCTTCATTTCATTCCTTACTGATATCTTCACAATCATTTTTATTTCTACTTTCCTACACTGTTTATATATTTATTCTTATTTATTTAGTTATATTCCCTCCCAACACATATTCATATATATCTACTTCAGTTGAAGCACATTTGTTTGCACACTTGGATCACACAGCGTTTTTTTATATTTATATTTTTTATTATCTATATTCATTTTTATTTTCATATTCAGTTGTATTTTTAAACTTTCTTTATTTTTATATTCACATTTATATTTATATCCGTATATTTCGTAATATTTATATTTATAGTTATATTTATACCTACGTATATATACATATATATTGTTCCACCACTATTGAACCTCCAATTTTGATTTGATGTCTCTGATACCCTTCCAAGGATGTTTGTAATCAGTAATCATTAGATAAGGATCAGTCTCTAATTTGTAATACAGGTGTGTTGGGTAACACGCAACACATGGATTTACATACTAGCAAGAGCATTGGCTAGTGCTCCTGTTTTAAGCACGTCACCTGAACACCACTATAGCCTGCAAGGTGAGCAAGCCTTTGTGGTGAAACGTACGTCCTATCCGGCTACATGGGCTCCCCACTGCAGGGGGAGCCGTGACCAGCAGCATGAGCATACAGCGCATAAGTGGCTTTGAACGGCGGACAACGGCCGAACGGTATCCCCTTCTTCTTTCTCCCTTTTCCGGTTTTGACGGAGGCTCTGGCTCGGTGGCGCATCCGAATCCTGCAAGGCCTCGGCATCAGGGTTCGCCTAACACCACTTACGGGACCACAAGCTGCCGCCAGTTCTCTTCCTGTCTCTCACGGCACCACCCGCGGTCTCACTCTCATCTGTCCTCCGCTCTCGGATGAGGTCAGATAGCAGAAGAGATCCCCGGATAAAGTGCTCACAGTTCCTTCTTTCTTCGGTTCCCTTATTTTCTTTCTCCACTTTCCACAGTTAATCATTTATATTTCTCTACAAGTGGGAATTTTCCCCTTCTGCATGGCAACTTAATAGCAGTTTAAATCATGTGTTATATTGAAATATAATTGGCAGTACACATACAATTTGATACTGCCTTGCAGATTTAACTATGCGGCAGAAATGTATACAATATGATCTTGCCAACTGTTGCTAACACACTTTACTAGCTTGTCAGGCCATTTGTGTGCATTCAATTGTCATCTCAAACAGCTAATTAATCAGGCTGTTTGGGGGATTTTTTCAAGCAGATTTAACTATGCGGCAGGAACTTATACAATATGATCTTGCCAACTGTTGCCAACACATCTAACTAGCTTGTCAGGCCACTTGTGTGTATTCAATTGTCATCTCAATCAGCTAATTCAATAGGCTGTTTGGGGGATTTTTCAATTTCCAATATCTTTCTTCTTCTCTCATTTCTATTTTTTCCATATGTACAATTATCATTTGTCCAGTGGCGCATTTGGACCCTGCAATGCCTTTTGGCATCAAGGTTCACCTAACACCACGTGAGGATTAAAGGTATTCGTGCATCTCGTTTTTTTCTGGACACAGCTCACCCTCCCACTCTCATATGCCCTCCGCTCTCAGATGAGGTCAGACAGCAGAAGGGATAAGTGAACTAGAGTGCCCATTTTTCTACCATTCTGTCTCATTTGTCTTGTCTAGATATCATGTGCGAATAGTCACATGCACACGTGATACTCATGATACCACAATTAAATTTATCAATGTAGGGTCGGCACAATATTATATTGTTCTGCAAAAAGGGAGATTATGCCATGTTAATCCTTGATTGTATATATTGTATACTCTTCATGATATGCCCAGCCAGCAGGTTGGGTAGCCACAGGGGAGGTGTGCCAATTCAACTTTCATAACTGTGTTATTTAAACTAGGATTCAGATGAACATGTTAATTGTATTTGCATATCCTCTCCTAGCCACAGGATTTGATGACCGTTAATATATCATGTATGCTACTGGCTGGAATACAGACAGATTACTGTCTTTTGAGTTGTAGATGAATTATAGACTCAATATTTTATGATTACATATGATTTTGTCTAAATTTTTGCCACAAGGACAAATTTTATGTCCAATATTATTATTTTTCTGGGGGAATTGTGTATACATTATTTGAGTTATATTACCCCTCATATATTTTAGTCTAAATTTGATAAATAAAGGTTATGTTTTAATTTAGATTCAACATTTCATCATTACACATTTATATTTGTTTAAAAAAGAGTGCTCCAAACAAAGGAATTTTCTTTTATCGGTGTTCTGTGGGCTTTACCACACACGTCGGTTATTTGTGTAGTTGTTACATTATTCCTGGAGCACCTCCAACATAACGGATAGCTATCCATTGGGGTCTAATCTGTGTCAGTTGGTTTTTTCTCTGAATAATTTATCATATTGCAGTCTGGTGCGGGATATTTGCCAGTTTTTTCACAAGTTATCAAATGTCACAAAATCGTTAAAGCTCCTGTTCAAAAATGATGCTCCGAAATCAACTTCTGTCACCTCAGTGCTACATATTGGAATGGTTCCTAAAGTTTAAAGCAGAAATTGGGGCACTTTTGAAATTTTCATTTTTGACCAATTCGATAGTTCCGGGGCTTAGGTAAGTTATCATATGTCACAAAACCGTTAAAGCTCCTGTTCAAAAATTATGCTCCAAAATCAACTTCTATCACCTCAGTGATACATTTTGGTATGGTACCTATAGTTTAAAGCAGAAATAGGGGCACTTTTAAAATTTTCATTTTTGACCAATTCGATAGGTCCGGGGCTTAGGTAAGTTATCATATGTCACAAAACCATTAAAGCTCCAGTTGAAAAATTATGCTCCGAAATCAACTTCTGTCACCTCAGTGCTACATATTGGAATGGTACCTAAAGTTTAAAGCAGAAATTGGGGCACTTTTGAAATTTTCATTTTTGACCAATTCGATAGGTCCGGGGCTTAGGTAAGTTATCATATGTCACAAAACCATTAAAGCTCCAGTTGAAAAATTATGCTCCGAAATCAACTTCTGTCACCTCAGTGCTACATATTGGAATGGTACCTAAAGTTTAAAGCAGAAATTGGGGCACTTTTAAAATTTTAATTTTTGACCAATTCGATAGGTCCGGGGCTTAGGTAAGTTATCATATGTCACAAAACCGTTAAAGCTCCTGTTTAAAAACTATGCTCCAAAATCAACTTCTGTCACCTCAGTGATACATATTGGAATGGTACCTAAAGTTTAAAGCAGAAATTGGGGCACTTTTGAAATTTTCATTTTTGACCAATTCGATAGGTTCGGGGCTTAGGTAAGTTATCATATGTCACAAAATCGTTAAAGCTCCTGTTCAAAAATGATGCTCCGAAATCAACTTCTGTCACCTCAGTGCTACATATTGGAATGGTTCCTAAAGTTTAAAGCAGAAATTGGGGCACTTTTGAAATTTTCATTTTTGACCAATTCGATAGGTCCGGGGCTTAGGTAAGTTATCAAATGTCCACACAAATAACCGACGTGTGTGGTAAAGCCCACAGAACACCGATAAAAGAAAATTCCTTTGTTTGGAGCACTCTTTTTTAAACAAATATAAATGTGTAATGATGAAATGTTGAATCTAAATTAAAACATCCCCTTTCTTGACTTGAGAATCTATCGGGATGGAGGAAATATGCTGGCCACAGAATTACACCGAAAGGAGACTGCTACGAATAGCATTCTCCACAATTCCAGCTCACACTTTCCTCCCACTATATCTAATATACCGAAAGGGGAGTTCCTCAGGCTCAAGAGGAATTGCTCCGATGTGGAAACCTACCGACATAGAAGCGAGGAGGTTACCATCCGTCTCAAGGAACGAGGATATAGTCATAGGTCCATCAAAAAAGCACGTAATTCCCTTTTAAAGACAAGTAGAAACTCACTTATTTTTCAAGAGAAAAAGGAAAGTGATCAGGAGGAACTCAGATTTGTGGGAGACTTTTGTCAGGAATGGAGACACCTTAAGAATGGTATACAAAAACATTGGCATGTGCTTTTATCTGACCCAGATCTGGCGACCAACTTGGGAGACAAGGTCTCCATGAGCTGGAGGAGGTCACCTAACTTGAAGGATCATTGGGTACAAAGCCATTATCAGCGGAACCCCTCTATATCTCCTACAGTGAGGGGTACTTTCCCGTGTGGATCATGCAGGGCCTGTAATTTTATCTTACCGACACAGGAAATTACTGATAAATTTGGCAAGCAACATAGGATTAATGATTTCTTCAACTGTAAAACAACTAATGTGGTTTACTGTCTTCAGTGCCTATGTGGAAAAAGATATGTTGGCATAACCACACGCATGTTTAAACAGCGCATACTTGAACATGCAAGCACTATTAGAAATGTGGACAGAGACCTGCAGAACTTTCGACAGATCACGACGGTGGCGAGACATTTTCTCCTACACCGCCAGGATAAATCCCACAAGATGCAAGTTTTTGGCCTGGAGAAGGTTAAACTTGGTATTAGAGGAGGGGATATAATGCAGGAACTACTGAAAAAGGAGAGCCAGTGGACCTACATGTTGGGAAGTCTTGCTCCGCTTGGACTTAATGAACACATAAATTATACGGTGTTCCTGTAATAACCCCCTATATGATTAAGTGCCATCTTTTTTTGTCCTCATTTTGAATCTTTATATTTACTTTTTTTATCTACACTCTGACCACGTCTATTTTTTCACAGGTCAAACATTCCAATTATTCTTTTATCCTCCTCACTATATTTTCTTTTCTTTCTCTCCTTTATCCTATGACTCCTGTATCATTTTCTATTATCACACCCGTTTATTACACTACATTCAAAGGGACAATTATTCACTCAACCATTTTTTATTTTATCTCTCTCCCCTTATTCCCTTTTCCTTTTTCTCCAATCCATTATATTTTTAAGTTGGTATACTCCATCACTCTGGGTTATGTTTGCCACATATTATTAACCCCCTCCCCCCCACACTTTTCCTTTCCCACCTACTCTCCTTTCAATAGACCAGTCTGATCGACCCACCAAGAATCACATATCTCTTTCACATATCACTCACTTCTTATCCCTCTTATACATTCACATTCTCAGTTTAATCTTTATCACATAACAAATACACTGCATTAGGATCAATATTTCCTTTTCCCTATTTTCCATGTTCCCTCCCCCCTTTCCCCCCTCTTCTTTTTATTATACAACACTCACATTAATCTTTTCCGTCACTTCACGGCACTTTACATTTTCATCTTTGTTCACACATTTTCAGCTGTCATTATTTCTGTCACTTATACTCACAGACATTACGGTGGGGTAGTACTGGGCTTCCTAGTGTAATTAACCAATAAGTATCCTTTAATCGCTTCATTTCATTCCTTACTGATATCTTCACAATCATTTTTATTTCTACTTTCCTACACTGTTTATATATTTATTCTTATTTATTTAGTTATATTCCCTCCCAACACATATTCATATATATCTACTTCAGTTGAAGCACATTTGTTTGCACACTTGGATCACACAGCGTTTTTTTATATTTATATTTTTTATTATCTATATTCATTTTTATTTTCATATTCAGTTGTATTTTTAAACTTTCTTTATTTTTATATTCACATTTATATTTATATCCGTATATTTCGTAATATTTATATTTATAGTTATATTTATACCTACGTATATATACATATATATTGTTCCACCACTATTGAACCTCCAATTTTGATTTGATGTCTCTGATACCCTTCCAAGGATGTTTGTAATCAGTAATCATTAGATAAGGATCAGTCTCTAATTTGTAATACAGGTGTGTTGGGTAACACGCAACACATGGATTTACATACTAGCAAGAGCATTGGCTAGTGCTCCTGTTTTAAGCACGTCACCTGAACACCACTATAGCCTGCAAGGTGAGCAAGCCTTTGTGGTGAAACGTACGTCCTATCCGGCTACATGGGCTCCCCACTGCAGGGGGAGCCGTGACCAGCAGCATGAGCATACAGCGCATAAGTGGCTTTGAACGGCGGACAACGGCCGAACGGTATCCCCTTCTTCTTTCTCCCTTTTCCGGTTTTGACGGAGGCTCTGGCTCGGTGGCGCATCCGAATCCTGCAAGGCCTCGGCATCAGGGTTCGCCTAACACCACTTACGGGACCACGAGCCGCCGCCAGTTCTCTTCCTGTCTCTCACGGCACCACCCGCGGTCTCACTCTCATCTGTCCTCCGCTCTCGGATGAGGTCAGATAGCAGAAGAGATCCCCGGATAAAGTGCTCACAGTTCCTTCTTTCTTCGGTTCCCTTATTTTCTTTCTCCACTTTCCACAGTTAATCATTTATATTTCTCTACAAGTGGGAATTTTCCCCTTCTGCATGGCAACTTAATAGCAGTTTAAATCATGTGTTATATTGAAATATAATTGGCAGTACACATACAATTTGATACTGCCTTGCAGATTTAACTATGCGGCAGAAATGTATACAATATGATCTTGCCAACTGTTGCTAACACACTTTACTAGCTTGTCAGGCCATTTGTGTGCATTCAATTGTCATCTCAAACAGCTAATTAATCAGGCTGTTTGGGGGATTTTTTCAAGCAGATTTAACTATGCGGCAGGAACTTATACAATATGATCTTGCCAACTGTTGCCAACACATCTAACTAGCTTGTCAGGCCACTTGTGTGTATTCAATTGTCATCTCAATCAGCTAATTCAATAGGCTGTTTGGGGGATTTTTCAATTTCCAATATCTTTCTTCTTCTCTCATTTCTATTTTTTCCATATGTACAATTATCATTTGTCCAGTGGCGCATTTGGACCCTGCAATGCCTTTTGGCATCAAGGTTCACCTAACACCACGTGAGGATTAAAGGTATTCGTGCATCTCGTTTTTTTCTGGACACAGCTCACCCTCCCACTCTCATCTGCCCTCCGCTCTCAGATGAGGTCAGACAGCAGAAGGGATAAGTGAACTAGAGTGCCCATTTTTCTACCATTCTGTCTCATTTGTCTTGCCTAGATATCATGTGCGAATAGTCACATGCACACGTGATACTCATGATACCACAATTAAATTTATCAATGTAGGGTCGGCACAATATTATATTGTTCTGCAAAAAGGGAGATTATGCCATGTTAATCCTTGATTGTATATATTGTATACTCTTCATGATATGCCCAGCCAGCAGGTTGGGTAGCCACAGGGGAGGTGTGCCAATTCAACTTTCATAACTGTGTTATTTAAACTAGGATTCAGATGAACATGTTAATTGTATTTGCATATCCTCTCCTAGCCACAGGATTTGATGACCGTTAATATATCATGTATGCTACTGGCTGGAATACAGACAGATTACTGTCTTTTGAGTTGTAGATGAATTATAGACTCAATATTTTATGATTACATATGATTTTGTCTAAATTTTTGCCACAAGGACAAATTTTATGTCCAATATTATTATTTTTCTGGGGGAATTGTGTATACATTATTTGAGTTATATTACCCCTCATATATTTTAGTCTAAATTTGATAAATAAAGGTTATGTTTTAATTTAGATTCAACATTTCATCATTACACATTTATATTTGTTTAAAAAAGAGTGCTCCAAACAAAGGAATTTTCTTTTATCGGTGTTCTGTGGGCTTTACCACACACGTCGGTTATTTGTGTAGTTGTTACATTATTCCTGGAGCACCTCCAACATAACGGATAGCTATCCATTGGGGTCTAATCTGTGTCAGTTGGTTTTTTCTCTGAATAATTTATCATATTGCAGTCTGGTGCGGGATATTTGCCAGTTTTTTCACAAGTTATTAAATGTCACAAAATCGTTAAAGCTCCTGTTCAAAAATGATGCTCCGAAATCAACTTCTGTCACCTCAGTGCTACATATTGGAATGGTTCCTAAAGTTTAAAGCAGAAATTGGGGCACTTTTGAAATTTTCATTTTTGACCAATTCGATAGTTCCGGGGCTTAGGTAAGTTATCATATGTCACAAAACCGTTAAAGCTCCTGTTCAAAAATGATGCTCCGAAATCAACTTCTGTCACCTCAGTGATACATATTGGAATGGTACCTAAAGTTTAAAGCAGAAATTGGGGCACTTTTGAAATTTTCATTTTTGACCAATTCGTTAGGTCCGGGGCTTAGGTAAGTTATCATATGTCACAAAACCGTTAAAGCTCCTGTTCAAAAATTATGCTCCAAAATCAACTTCTAT
Organism: Pseudophryne corroboree; assembly: GCF_028390025.1. Lineage (NCBI taxonomy): Eukaryota > Metazoa > Chordata > Amphibia > Anura > Myobatrachidae > Pseudophryne > Pseudophryne corroboree. The sequence continues at coordinate 321,485 of NW_026970139.1, read as the reverse complement.
CACCTCAGTGATACATTTTGGTATGGTACCTATAGTTTAAAGCAGAAATAGGGGCACTTTTAAAATTTCCATTTTTGACCAATTCGATAGGTCCGGGGCTTAGGTAAGTTATCATATGTCACAAAACCATTAAAGCTCCAGTTGAAAAATTATGCTCCGAAATCAACTTCTGTCACCTCAGTGCTACATATTGGAATGGTACCTAAAGTTTAAAGCAGAAATTGGGGCACTTTTGAAATTTTCATTTTTGACCAATTCGATAGGTCCGGGGCTTAGGTAAGTTATCATATGTCACAAAACCATTAAAGCTCCAGTTGAAAAATTATGCTCCGAAATCAACTTCTGTCACCTCAGTGCTACATATTGGAATGGTACCTAAAGTTTAAAGCAGAAATTGGGGCACTTTTAAAATTTTAATTTTTGACCAATTCGATAGGTCCGGGGCTTAGGTAAGTTATCATATGTCACAAAACCGTTAAAGCTCCTGTTTAAAAACTATGCTCCAAAATCAACTTCTGTCACCTCAGTGATACATATTGGAATGGTACCTAAAGTTTAAAGCAGAAATTGGGGCACTTTTGAAATTTTCATTTTTGACCAATTCGATAGGTTCGGGGCTTAGGTAAGTTATCATATGTCACAAAATCGTTAAAGCTCCTGTTAAAAAATGATGCTCCGAAATCAACTTCTGTCACCTCAGTGCTACATATTGGAATGGTTCCTAAAGTTTAAAGCAGAAATTGGGGCACTTTTGAAATTTTCATTTTTGACCAATTCGATAGGTCCGGGGCTTAGGTAAGTTATCAAATGTCCACACAAATAACCGACGTGTGTGGTAAAGCCCACAGAACACCGATAAAAGAAAATTCCTTTGTTTGGAGCACTCTTTTTTAAACAAATATAAATGTGTAATGATGAAATGTTGAATCTAAATTAAAACATCCCCTTTCTTGACTTGAGAATCTATCGGGATGGAGGAAATATGCTGGCCACGGAATTACACCGAAAGGAGACTGCTACGAATAGCATTCTCCACAATTCCAGCTCACACTTTCCTCCCACTATATCTAATATACCGAAAGGGGAGTTCCTCAGGCTCAAGAGGAATTGCTCCGATGTGGAAACCTACCGACATAGAAGCGAGGAGGTTACCATCCGTCTCAAGGAACGAGGATATAGTCATAGGTCCATCAAAAAAGCACGTAATTCCCTTTTAAAGACAAGTAGAAACTCACTTATTTTTCAAGAGAAAAAGGAAAGTGATCAGGAGGAACTCAGATTTGTGGGAGACTTTTGTCAGGAATGGAGACACCTTAAGAATGGTATACAAAAACATTGGCATGTGCTTTTATCTGACCCAGATCTGGCGACCAACTTGGGAGACAAGGTCTCCATGAGCTGGAGGAGGTCACCTAACTTGAAGGATCATTGGGTACAAAGCCATTATCAGCGGAACCCCTCTATATCTCCTACAGTGAGGGGTACTTTCCCGTGTGGATCATGCAGGGCCTATAATTTTATCTTACCGACACAGGAAATTACTGATAAATTTGGCAAGCAACATAGGATTAATGATTTCTTCAACTGTAAAACAACTAATGTGGTTTACTGTCTTCAGTGCCTATGTGGAAAAAGATATGTTGGCATAACCACACGCATGTTTAAACAGCGCATACTTGAACATGCAGGCACTATTAGAAATGTGGACAGAGACCTGCAGAACTTTCGACAGATCACGACGGTGGCGAGACATTTTCTCCTACACCGCCAGGATAAATCCCACAAGATGCAAGTTTTTGGCCTGGAGAAGGTTAAACTTGGTATTAGAGGAGGGGATATAATGCAGGAACTACTGAAAAAGGAGAGCCAGTGGACCTACATGTTGGGAAGTCTTGCTCCGCTTGGACTTAATGAACACATAAATTATACGGTGTTCCTGTAATAACCCCCTATATGATTAAGTGCCATCTTTTTTTGTCCTCATTTTGAATCTTTATATTTACTTTTTTTATCTACACTCTGACCACGTCTATTTTTTCACAGGTCAAACATTCCAATTATTCTTTTATCCTCCTCACTATATTTTCTTTTCTTTCTCTCCTTTATCCTATGACTCCTGTATCATTTTCTATTATCACACCCGTTTATTACACTACATTCAAAGGGACAATTATTCACTCAACCATTTTTTATTTTATCTCTCTCCCCTTATTCCCTTTTCCTTTTTCTCCAATCCATTATATTTTTAAGTTGGTATACTCCATCACTCTGGGTTATGTTTGCCACATATTATTAACCCCCTCCCCCCCACACTTTTCCTTTCCCACCTACTCTCCTTTCAATAGACCAGTCTGATCGACCCACCAAGAATCACATATCTCTTTCACATATCACTCACTTCTTATCCCTCTTATACATTCACATTCTCAGTTTAATCTTTATCACATAACAAATACACTGCATTAGGATCAATATTTCCTTTTCCCTATTTTCCATGTTCCCTCCCCCCTTTCCCCCCTCTTCTTTTTATTATACAACACTCACATTAATCTTTTCCGTCACTTCACGGCACTTTACATTTTCATCTTTGTTCACACATTTTCAGCTGTCATTATTTCTGTCACTTATACTCACAGACATTACGGTGGGGTAGTACTGGGCTTCCTAGTGTAATTAACCAATAAGTATCCTTTAATCGCTTCATTTCATTCCTTACTGATATCTTCACAATCATTTTTATTTCTACTTTCCTACACTGTTTATATATTTATTCTTATTTATTTAGTTATATTCCCTCCCAACACATATTCATATATATCTACTTCAGTTGAAGCACATTTGTTTGCACACTTGGATCACACAGCGTTTTTTTATATTTATATTTTTTATTATCTATATTCATTTTTATTTTCATATTCAGTTGTATTTTTAAACTTTCTTTATTTTTATATTCACATTTATATTTATATCCGTATATTTCGTAATATTTATATTTATAGTTATATTTATACCTACGTATATATACATATATATTGTTCCACCACTATTGAACCTCCAATTTTGATTTGATGTCTCTGATACCCTTCCAAGGATGTTTGTAATCAGTAATCATTAGATAAGGATCAGTCTCTAATTTGTAATACAGGTGTGTTGGGTAACACGCAACACATGGATTTACATACTAGCAAGAGCATTGGCTAGTGCTCCTGTTTTAAGCACGTCACCTGAACACCACTATAGCCTGCAAGGTGAGCAAGCCTTTGTGGTGAAACGTACGTCCTATCCGGCTACATGGGCTCCCCACTGCAGGGGGAGCCGTGACCAGCAGCATGAGCATACAGCGCATAAGTGGCTTTGAACGGCGGACAACGGCCGAACGGTATCCCCTTCTTCTTTCTCCCTTTTCCGGTTTTGACGGAGGCTCTGGCTCGGTGGCGCATCCGAATCCTGCAAGGCCTCGGCATCAGGGTTCGCCTAACACCACTTACGGGACCACGAGCCGCCGCCAGTTCTCTTCCTGTCTCTCACGGCACCACCCGCGGTCTCACTCTCATCTGTCCTCCGCTCTCGGATGAGGTCAGATAGCAGAAGAGATCCCCGGATAAAGTGCTCACAGTTCCTTCTTTCTTCGGTTCCCTTATTTTCTTTCTCCACTTTCCACAGTTAATCATTTATATTTCTCTACAAGTGGGAATTTTCCCCTTCTGCATGGCAACTTAATAGCAGTTTAAATCATGTGTTATATTGAAATATAATTGGCAGTACACATACAATTTGATACTGCCTTGCAGATTTAACTATGCGGCAGAAATGTATACAATATGATCTTGCCAACTGTTGCTAACACACTTTACTAGCTTGTCAGGCCATTTGTGTGCATTCAATTGTCATCTCAAACAGCTAATTAATCAGGCTGTTTGGGGGATTTTTTCAAGCAGATTTAACTATGCGGCAGGAACTTATACAATATGATCTTGCCAACTGTTGCCAACACATCTAACTAGCTTGTCAGGCCACTTGTGTGTATTCAATTGTCATCTCAATCAGCTAATTCAATAGGCTGTTTGGGGGATTTTTCAATTTCCAATATCTTTCTTCTTCTCTCATTTCTATTTTTTCCATATGTACAATTATCATTTGTCCCGTGGCGCATTTGGACCCTGCAATGCCTTTTGGCATCAAGGTTCACCTAACACCACGTGAGGATTAAAGGTATTCGTGCATCTCGTTTTTTTCTGGACACAGCTCACCCTCCCACTCTCATCTGCCCTCCGCTCTCAGATGAGGTCAGACAGCAGAAGGGATAAGTGAACTAGAGTGCCCATTTTTCTACCATTCTGTCTCATTTGTCTTGCCTAGATATCATGTGCGAATAGTCACATGCACACGTGATACTCATGATACCACAATTAAATTTATCAATGTAGGGTCGGCACAATATTATATTGTTCTGCAAAAAGGGAGATTATGCCATGTTAATCCTTGATTGTATATATTGTATACTCTTCATGATATGCCCAGCCAGCAGGTTGGGTAGCCACAGGGGAGGTGTGCCAATTCAACTTTCATAACTGTGTTATTTAAACTAGGATTCAGATGAACATGTTAATTGTATTTGCATATCCTCTCCTAGCCACAGGATTTGATGACCGTTAATATATCATGTATGCTACTGGCTGGAATACAGACAGATTACTGTCTTTTGAGTTGTAGATGAATTATAGACTCAATATTTTATGATTACATATGATTTTGTCTAAATTTTTGCCACAAGGACAAATTTTATGTCCAATATTATTATTTTTCTGGGGGAATTGTGTATACATTATTTGAGTTATATTACCCCTCATATATTTTAGTCTAAATTTGATAAATAAAGGTTATGTTTTAATTTAGATTCAACATTTCATCATTACACATTTATATTTGTTTAAAAAAGAGTGCTCCAAACAAAGGAATTTTCTTTTATCGGTGTTCTGTGGGCTTTACCACACACGTCGGTTATTTGTGTAGTTGTTACATTATTCCTGGAGCACCTCCAACATAACGGATAGCTATCCATTGGGGTCTAATCTGTGTCAGTTGGTTTTTTCTCTGAATAATTTATCATATTGCAGTCTGGTGCGGGATATTTGCCAGTTTTTTCACAAGTTATCAAATGTCACAAAATCGTTAAAGCTCCTGTTCAAAAATGATGCTCCGAAATCAACTTCTGTCACCTCAGTGCTACATATTGGAATGGTTCCTAAAGTTTAAAGCAGAAATTGGGGCACTTTTGAAATTTTCATTTTTGACCAATTCGATAGTTCCGGGGCTTAGGTAAGTTATCATATGTCACAAAACCGTTAAAGCTCCTGTTCAAAAATGATGCTCCGAAATCAACTTCTGTCACCTCAGTGATACATATTGGAATGGTACCTAAAGTTTAAAGCAGAAATTGGGGCACTTTTGAAATTTTTATTTTTGACCAATTCGTTAGGTCCGGGGCTTAGGTAAGTTATCATATGTCACAAAACCGTTAAAGCTCCTGTTCAAAAATTATGCTCCAAAATCAACTTCTATCACCTCAGTGATACATTTTGGTATGGTACCTATAGTTTAAAGCAGAAATAGGGGCACTTTTAAAATTTCCATTTTTGACCAATTCGATAGGTCCGGGGCTTAGGTAAGTTATCATATGTCACAAAACCATTAAAGCTCCAGTTGAAAAATTATGCTCCGAAATCAACTTCTGTCACCTCAGTGCTACATATTGGAATGGTACCTAAAGTTTAAAGCAGAAATTGGGGCACTTTTGAAATTTTCATTTTTGACCAATTCGATAGGTCCGGGGCTTAGGTAAGTTATCATATGTCACAAAACCATTAAAGCTCCAGTTGAAAAATTATGCTCCGAAATCAACTTCTGTCACCTCAGTGCTACATATTGGAATGGTACCTAAAGTTTAAAGCAGAAATTGGGGCACTTTTAAAATTTTAATTTTTGACCAATTCGATAGGTCCGGGGCTTAGGTAAGTTATCATATGTCACAAAACCGTTAAAGCTCCTGTTTAAAAACTATGCTCCAAAATCAACTTCTGTCACCTCAGTGATACATATTGGAATGGTACCTAAAGTTTAAAGCAGAAATTGGGGCACTTTTGAAATTTTCATTTTTGACCAATTCGATAGGTTCGGGGCTTAGGTAAGTTATCATATGTCACAAAATCGTTAAAGCTCCTGTTAAAAAATGATGCTCCGAAATCAACTTCTGTCACCTCAGTGCTACATATTGGAATGGTTCCTAAAGTTTAAAGCAGAAATTGGGGCACTTTTGAAATTTTCATTTTTGACCAATTCGATAGGTCCGGGGCTTAGGTAAGTTATCAAATGTCCACACAAATAACCGACGTGTGTGGTAAAGCCCACAGAACACCGATAAAAGAAAATTCCTTTGTTTGGAGCACTCTTTTTTAAACAAATATAAATGTGTAATGATGAAATGTTGAATCTAAATTAAAACATCCCCTTTCTTGACTTGAGAATCTATCGGGATGGAGGAAATATGCTGGCCACGGAATTACACCGAAAGGAGACTGCTACGAATAGCATTCTCCACAATTCCAGCTCACACTTTCCTCCCACTATATCTAATATACCGAAAGGGGAGTTCCTCAGGCTCAAGAGGAATTGCTCCGATGTGGAAACCTACCGACATAGAAGCGAGGAGGTTACCATCCGTCTCAAGGAACGAGGATATAGTCATAGGTCCATCAAAAAAGCACGTAATTCCCTTTTAAAGACAAGTAGAAACTCACTTATTTTTCAAGAGAAAAAGGAAAGTGATCAGGAGGAACTCAGATTTGTGGGAGACTTTTGTCAGGAATGGAGACACCTTAAGAATGGTATACAAAAACATTGGCATGTGCTTCTATCTGACCCAGATCTGGCGACCAACTTGGGAGACAAGGTCTCCATGAGCTGGAGGAGGTCACCTAACTTGAAGGATCATTGGGTACAAAGCCATTATCAGCGGAACCCCTCTATATCTCCTACAGTGAGGGGTACTTTCCCGTCTGGATCATGCAGGGCCTGTAATTTTATCTTACCGACACAGGAAATTACTGATAAATTTGGCAAGCAACATAGGATTAATGATTTCTTCAACTGTAAAACAACTAATGTGGTTTACTGTCTTCAGTGCCTATGTGGAAAAAGATATGTTGGCATAACCACACGCATGTTTAAACAGCGCATACTTGAACATGCAGGCACTATTAGAAATGTGGACAGAGACCTGCAGAACTTTCGACAGATCACGACGGTGGCGAGACATTTTCTCCTACACCGCCAGGATAAATCCCACAAGATGCAAGTTTTTGGCCTGGAGAAGGTTAAACTTGGTATTAGAGGAGGGGATATAATGCAGGAACTACTGAAAAAGGAGAGCCAGTGGACCTACATGTTGGGAAGTCTTGCTCCGCTTGGACTTAATGAACACATAAATTATACGGTGTTTATATGATTAAGTGCCATCTTTTTTTGTCCTCATTTTGAATCTTTATATTTACTTTTTTTATCTACACTCTGACCACGTCTATTTTTTCACAGGTCAAACATTCCAATTATTCTTTTATCCTCCTCACTATATTTTCTTTTCTTTCTCTCCTTTATCCTATGACTCCTGTATCATTTTCTATTATCACACCCGTTTATTTACACTACATTCAAAGGGACAATTATTCACTCAACCATTTTTTATTTTATCTCTCTCCCCTTATTCCCTTTTCCTTTTTCTCCAATCCATTATATTTTTAAGTTGGTATACTCCATCACTCTGGGTTATGTTTGCCACATATTATTAACCCCCTCCCCCCCACACTTTTCCTTTCCCACCTACTCTCCTTTCAATAGACCAGTCTGATCGACCCACCAAGAATCACATATCTCTTTCACATATCACTCACTTCTTATCCCTCTTATACATTCACATTCTCAGTTTAATCTTTATCACATAACAAATACACTGCATTAGGATCAATATTTCCTTTTCCCTATTTTCCATGTTCCCTCCCCCCTTTCCCCCCTCTTCTTTTTATTATACAACACTCACATTAATCTTTTCCGTCACTTCACGGCACTTTACATTTTCATCTTTGTTCACACATTTTCAGCTGTCATTATTTCTGTCACTTATACTCACAGACATTACGGTGGGGTAGTACTGGGCTTCCTAGTGTAATTAACCAATAAGTATCCTTTAATCGCTTCATTTCATTCCTTACTGATATCTTCACAATCATTTTTATTTCTACTTTCCTACACTGTTTATATATTTATTCTTATTTATTTAGTTATATTCCCTCCCAACACATATTCATATATATCTACTTCAGTTGAAGCACATTTGTTTGCACACTTGGATCACACAGCGTTTTTTTATATTTATATTTTTTATTATCTATATTCATTTTTATTTTCATATTCAGTTGTATTTTTAAACTTTCTTTATTTTTATATTCACATTTATATTTATATCCGTATATTTCGTAATATTTATATTTATAGTTATATTTATACCTACGTATATATACATATATATTGTTCCACCACTATTGAACCTCCAATTTTGATTTGATGTCTCTGATACCCTTCCAAGGATGTTTGTAATCAGTAATCATTAGATAAGGATCAGTCTCTAATTTGTAATACAGGTGTGTTGGGTAACACGCAACACATGGATTTACATACTAGCAAGAGCATTGGCTAGTGCTCCTGTTTTAAGCACGTCACCTGAACACCACTATAGCCTGCAAGGTGAGCAAGCCTTTGTGGTGAAACGTACGTCCTATCCGGCTACATGGGCTCCCCACTGCAGGGGGAGCCGTGACCAGCAGCATGAGCATACAGCGCATAAGTGGCTTTGAACGGCGGACAACGGCCGAACGGTATCCCCTTCTTCTTTCTCCCTTTTCCGGTTTTGACGGAGGCTCTGGCTCGGTGGCGCATCCGAATCCTGCAAGGCCTCGGCATCAGGGTTCGCCTAACACCACTTACGGGACCACGAGCCGCCGCCAGTTCTCTTCCTGTCTCTCACGGCACCACCCGCGGTCTCACTCTCATCTGTCCTCCGCTCTCGGATGAGGTCAGATAGCAGAAGAGATCCCCGGATAAAGTGCTCACAGTTCCTTCTTTCTTCGGTTCCCTTATTTTCTTTCTCCACTTTCCACAGTTAATCATTTATATTTCTCTACAAGTGGGAATTTTCCCCTTCTGCATGGCAACTTAATAGCAGTTTAAATCATGTGTTATATTGAAATATAATTGGCAGTACACATACAATTTGATACTGCCTTGCAGATTTAACTATGCGGCAGAAATGTATACAATATGATCTTGCCAACTGTTGCTAACACACTTTACTAGCTTGTCAGGCCATTTGTGTGCATTCAATTGTCATCTCAAACAGCTAATTAATCAGGCTGTTTGGGGGATTTTTTCAAGCAGATTTAACTATGCGGCAGGAACTTATACAATATGATCTTGCCAACTGTTGCCAACACATCTAACTAGCTTGTCAGGCCACTTGTGTGTATTCAATTGTCATCTCAATCAGCTAATTCAATAGGCTGTTTGGGGGATTTTTCAATTTCCAATATCTTTCTTCTTCTCTCATTTCTATTTTTTCCATATGTACAATTATCATTTGTCCCGTGGCGCATTTGGACCCTGCAATGCCTTTTGGCATCAAGGTTCACCTAACACCACGTGAGGATTAAAGGTATTCGTGCATCTCGTTTTTTTCTGGACACAGCTCACCCTCCCACTCTCATCTGCCCTCCGCTCTCAGATGAGGTCAGACAGCAGAAGGGATAAGTGAACTAGAGTGCCCATTTTTCTACCATTCTGTCTCATTTGTCTTGTCTAGATATCATGTGCGAATAGTCACATGCACACGTGATACTCATGATACCACAATTAAATTTATCAATGTAGGGTCGGCACAATATTATATTGTTCTGCAAAAAGGGAGATTATGCCATGTTAATCCTTGATTGTATATATTGTATACTCTTCATGATATGCCCAGCCAGCAGGTTGGGTAGCCACAGGGGAGGTGTGCCAATTCAACTTTCATAACTGTGTTATTTAAACTAGGATTCAGATGAACATGTTAATTGTATTTGCATATCCTCTCCTAGCCACAGGATTTGATGACCGTTAATATATCATGTATGCTACTGGCTGGAATACAGACAGATTACTGTCTTTTGAGTTGTAGATGAATTATAGACTCAATATTTTATGATTACATATGATTTTGTCTAAATTTTTGCCACAAGGACAAATTTTATGTCCAATATTATTATTTTTCTGGGGGAATTGTGTATACATTATTTGAGTTATATTACCCCTCATATATTTTAGTCTAAATTTGATAAATAAAGGTTATGTTTTAATTTAGATTCAACATTTCATCATTACACATTTATATTTGTTTAAAAAAGAGTGCTCCAAACAAAGGAATTTTCTTTTATCGGTGTTCTGTGGGCTTTACCACACATGTCGGTTATTTGTGTAGTTGTTACATTATTCCTGGAGCACCTCCAACATAACGGATAGCTATCCATTGGGGTCTAATCTGTGTCAGTTGGTTTTTTCTCTGAATAATTTATCATATTTCAGTCTGGTGCGGGATATTTGCCAGTTTTTTCACAAGTTATCAAATGTCACAAAATCGTTAAAGCTCCTGTTCAAAAATGATGCTCCGAAATCAACTTCTGTCACCTCAGTGCTACATATTGGAATGGTTCCTAAAGTTTAAAGCAGAAATTGGGGCACTTTTGAAATTTTCATTTTTGACCAATTCGATAGTTCCGGGGCTTAGGTAAGTTATCATATGTCACAAAACCGTTAAAGCTCCTGTTCAAAAATGATGCTCCGAAATCAACTTCTGTCACCTCAGTGATACATATTGGAATGGTACCTAAAGTTTAAAGCAGAAATTGGGGCACTTTTGAAATTTTCATTTTTGACCAATTCGTTAGGTCCGGGGCTTAGGTAAGTTATCATATGTCACAAAACCGTTAAAGCTCCTGTTCAAAAATGATGCTCCAAAATCAACTTCTGTCACCTCAGTGATACATATTGGAATGGTACCTAAAGTTTAAAGCAGAAATTGGGGCACTTTTGAAATTTTCATTTTTGACCAATTCGATAGGTTCGGGGCTTAGGTAAGTTATCATATGTCACAAAATCGTTAAAGCTCCTGTTCAAAAATGATGCTCCGAAATCAACTTCTGTCACCTCAGTGCTACATATTGGAATGGTTCCTAAAGTTTAAAGCAGAAATTGGGGCACTTTTGAAATTTTCATTTTTGACCAATTCGATAGGTCCGGGGCTTAGGTAAGTTATCAAATGTCCACACAAATAACCGACGTGTGTGGTAAAGCCCACAGAACACCGATAAAAGAAAATTCCTTTGTTTGGAGCACTCTTTTTTAAACAAATATAAATGTGTAATGATGAAATGTTGAATCTAAATTAAAACATCCCCTTTCTTGACTTGAGAATCTATCGGGATGGAGGAAATATGCTGGCCACGGAATTACACCGAAAGGAGACTGCTACGAATAGCATTCTCCACAATTCCAGCTCACACTTTCCTCCCACTATATCTAATATACCGAAAGGGGAGTTCCTCAGGCTCAAGAGGAATTGCTCCGATGTGGAAACCTACCGACATAGAAGCGAGGAGGTTACCATCCGTCTCAAGGAACGAGGATATAGTCATAGGTCCATCAAAAAAGCACGTAATTCCCTTTTAAAGACAAGTAGAAACTCACTTATTTTTCAAGAGAAAAAGGAAAGTGATCAGGAGGAACTCAGATTTGTGGGAGACTTTTGTCAGGAATGGAGACACCTTAAGAATGGTATACAAAAACATTGGCATGTGCTTTTATCTGACCCAGATCTGGCGACCAACTTGGGAGACAAGGTCTCCATGAGCTGGAGGAGGTCACCTAACTTGAAGGATCATTGGGTACAAAGCCATTATCAGCGGAACCCCTCTATATCTCCTACAGTGAGGGGTACTTTCCCGTGTGGATCATGCAGGGCCTGTAATTTTATCTTACCGACACAGGAAATTACTGATAAATTTGGCAAGCAACATAGGATTAATGATTTCTTCAACTGTAAAACAACTAATGTGGTTTACTGTCTTCAGTGCCTATGTGGAAAAAGATATGTTGGCATAACCACACGCATGTTTAAACAGCGCATACTTGAACATGCAGGCACTATTAGAAATGTGGACAGAGACCTGCAGAACTTTCGACAGATCACGACGGTGGCGAGACATTTTCTCCTACACCGCCAGGATAAATCCCACAAGATGCAAGTTTTTGGCCTGGAGAAGGTTAAACTTGGTATTAGAGGAGGGGATATAATGCAGGAACTACTGAAAAAGGAGAGCCAGTGGACCTACATGTTGGGAAGTCTTGCTCCGCTTGGACTTAATGAACACATAAATTATACGGTGTTCCTGTAATAACCCCCTATATGATTAAGTGCCATCTTTTTTTGTCCTCATTTTGAATCTTTATATTTACTTTTTTTATCTACACTCTGACCACGTCTATTTTTTCACAGGTCAAACATTCCAATTATTCTTTTATCCTCCTCACTATATTTTCTTTTCTTTCTCTCCTTTATCCTATGACTCCTGTATCATTTTCTATTATCACACCCGTTTATTACACTACATTCAAAGGGACAATTATTCACTCAACCATTTTTTATTTTATCTCTCTCCCCTTATTCCCTTTTCCTTTTTCTCCAATCCATTATATTTTTAAGTTGGTATACTCCATCACTCTGGGTTATGTTTGCCACATATTATTAACCCCCTCCCCCCACACTTTTCCTTTCCCACCTACTCTCCTTTCAATAGACCAGTCTGATCGACCCACCAAGAATCACATATCTCTTTCACATATCACTCACTTCTTATCCCTCTTATACATTCACATTCTCAGTTTAATCTTTATCACATAACAAATACACTGCATTAGGATCAATATTTCCTTTTCCCTATTTTCCATGTTCCCTCCCCCCTTTCCCCCCTCTTCTTTTTATTATACAACACTCACATTAATCTTTTCCGTCACTTCACGGCACTTTACATTTTCATCTTTGTTCACACATTTTCAGCTGTCATTATTTCTGTCACTTATACTCACAGACATTACGGTGGGGTAGTACTGGGCTTCCTAGTGTAATTAACCAATAAGTATCCTTTAATCGCTTCATTTCATTCCTTACTGATATCTTCACAATCATTTTTATTTCTACTTTCCTACACTGTTTATATATTTATTCTTATTTATTTAGTTATATTCCCTCCCAACACATATTCATATATATCTACTTCAGTTGAAGCACATTTGTTTGCACACTTGGATCACACAGCGTTTTTTTATATTTATATTTTTTATTATCTATATTCATTTTTATTTTCATATTCAGTTGTATTTTTAAACTTTCTTTATTTTTATATTCACATTTATATTTATATCCGTATATTTCGTAATATTTATATTTATAGTTATATTTATACCTACGTATATATACATATATATTGTTCCACCACTATTGAACCTCCAATTTTGATTTGATGTCTCTGATACCCTTCCAAGGATGTTTGTAATCAGTAATCATTAGATAAGGATCAGTCTCTAATTTGTAATACAGGTGTGTTGGGTAACACGCAACACATGGATTTACATACTAGCAAGAGCATTGGCTAGTGCTCCTGTTTTAAGCACGTCACCTGAACACCACTATAGCCTGCAAGGTGAGCAAGCCTTTGTGGTGAAACGTACGTCCTATCCGGCTACATGGGCTCCCCACTGCAGGGGGAGCCGTGACCAGCAGCATGAGCATACAGCGCATAAGTGGCTTTGAACGGCGGACAACGGCCGAACGGTATCCCCTTCTTCTTTCTCCCTTTTCCGGTTTTGACGGAGGCTCTGGCTCGGTGGCGCATCCGAATCCTGCAAGGCCTCGGCATCAGGGTTCGCCTAACACCACTTACGGGACCACGAGCCGCCGCCAGTTCTCTTCCTGTCTCTCACGGCACCACCCGCGGTCTCACTCTCATCTGTCCTCCGCTCTCGGATGAGGTCAGATAGCAGAAGAGATCCCCGGATAAAGTGCTCACAGTTCCTTCTTTCTTCGGTTCCCTTATTTTCTTTCTCCACTTTCCACAGTTAATCATTTATATTTCTCTACAAGTGGGAATTTTCCCCTTCTGCATGGCAACTTAATAGCAGTTTAAATCATGTGTTATATTGAAATATAATTGGCAGTACACATACAATTTGATACTGCCTTGCAGATTTAACTATGCGGCAGAAATGTATACAATATGATCTTGCCAACTGTTGCTAACACACTTTACTAGCTTGTCAGGCCATTTGTGTGCATTCAATTGTCATCTCAAACAGCTAATTAATCAGGCTGTTTGGGGGATTTTTTCAAGCAGATTTAACTATGCGGCAGGAACTTATACAATATGATCTTGCCAACTGTTGCCAACACATCTAACTAGCTTGTCAGGCCACTTGTGTGTATTCAATTGTCATCTCAATCAGCTAATTCAATAGGCTGTTTGGGGGATTTTTCAATTTCCAATATCTTTCTTCTTCTCTCATTTCTATTTTTTCCATATGTACAATTATCATTTGTCCAGTGGCGCATTTGGACCCTGCAATGCCTTTTGGCATCAAGGTTCACCTAACACCACGTGAGGATTAAAGGTATTCGTGCATCTCGTTTTTTTCTGGACACAGCTCACCCTCCCACTCTCATCTGCCCTCCGCTCTCAGATGAGGTCAGACAGCAGAAGGGATAAGTGAACTAGAGTGCCCATTTTTCTACCATTCTGTCTCATTTGTCTTGCCTAGATATCATGTGCGAATAGTCACATGCACACGTGATACTCATGATACCACAATTAAATTTATCAATGTAGGGTCGGCACAATATTATATTGTTCTGCAAAAAGGGAGATTATGCCATGTTAATCCTTGATTGTATATATTGTATACTCTTCATGATATGCCCAGCCAGCAGGTTGGGTAGCCACAGGGGAGGTGTGCCAATTCAACTTTCATAACTGTGTTATTTAAACTAGGATTCAGATGAACATGTTAATTGTATTTGCATATCCTCTCCTAGCCACAGGATTTGATGACCGTTAATATATCATGTATGCTACTGGCTGGAATACAGACAGATTACTGTCTTTTGAGTTGTAGATGAATTATAGACTCAATATTTTATGATTACATATGATTTTGTCTAAATTTTTGCCACAAGGACAAATTTTATGTCCAATATTATTATTTTTCTGGGGGAATTGTGTATACATTATTTGAGTTATATTACCCCTCATATATTTTAGTCTAAATTTGATAAATAAAGGTTATGTTTTAATTTAGATTCAACATTTCATCATTACACATTTATATTTGTTTAAAAAAGAGTGCTCCAAACAAAGGAATTTTCTTTTATCGGTGTTCTGTGGGCTTTACCACACACGTCGGTTATTTGTGTAGTTGTTACATTATTCCTGGAGCACCTCCAACATAACGGATAGCTATCCATTGGGGTCTAATCTGTGTCAGTTGGTTTTTTCTCTGAATAATTTATCATATTGCAGTCTGGTGCGGGATATTTGCCAGTTTTTTCACAAGTTATCAAATGTCACAAAATCGTTAAAGCTCCTGTTCAAAAATGATGCTCCGAAATCAACTTCTGTCACCTCAGTGCTACATATTGGAATGGTTCCTAAAGTTTAAAGCAGAAATTGGGGCACTTTTGAAATTTTCATTTTTGACCAATTCGATAGTTCCGGGGCTTAGGTAAGTTATCATATGTCACAAAACCGTTAAAGCTCCTGTTCAAAAATGATGCTCCGAAATCAACTTCTGTCACCTCAGTGATACATATTGGAATGGTACCTAAAGTTTAAAGCAGAAATTGGGGCACTTTTGAAATTTTTATTTTTGACCAATTCGTTAGGTCCGGGGCTTAGGTAAGTTATCATATGTCACAAAACCGTTAAAGCTCCTGTTCAAAAATTATGCTCCAAAATCAACTTCTATCACCTCAGTGATACATTTTGGTATGGTACCTATAGTTTAAAGCAGAAATAGGGGCACTTTTAAAATTTCCATTTTTGACCAATTCGATAGGTCCGGGGCTTAGGTAAGTTATCATATGTCACAAAACCATTAAAGCTCCAGTTGAAAAATTATGCTCCGAAATCAACTTCTGTCACCTCAGTGCTACATATTGGAATGGTACCTAAAGTTTAAAGCAGAAATTGGGGCACTTTTGAAATTTTCATTTTTGACCAATTCGATAGGTCCGGGGCTTAGGTAAGTTATCATATGTCACAAAACCATTAAAGCTCCAGTTGAAAAATTATGCTCCGAAATCAACTTCTGTCACCTCAGTGCTACATATTGGAATGGTACCTAAAGTTTAAAGCAGAAATTGGGGCACTTTTAAAATTTTAATTTTTGACCAATTCGATAGGTCCGGGGCTTAGGTAAGTTATCATATGTCACAAAACCGTTAAAGCTCCTGTTTAAAAACTATGCTCCAAAATCAACTTCTGTCACCTCAGTGATACATATTGGAATGGTACCTAAAGTTTAAAGCAGAAATTGGGGCACTTTTGAAATTTTCATTTTTGACCAATTCGATAGGTTCGGGGCTTAGGTAAGTTATCATATGTCACAAAATCGTTAAAGCTCCTGTTAAAAAATGATGCTCCGAAATCAACTTCTGTCACCTCAGTGCTACATATTGGAATGGTTCCTAAAGTTTAAAGCAGAAATTGGGGCACTTTTGAAATTTTCATTTTTGACCAATTCGATAGGTCCGGGGCTTAGGTAAGTTATCAAATGTCCACACAAATAACCGACGTGTGTGGTAAAGCCCACAGAACACCGATAAAAGAAAATTCCTTTGTTTGGAGCACTCTTTTTTAAACAAATATAAATGTGTAATGATGAAATGTTGAATCTAAATTAAAACATCCCCTTTCTTGACTTGAGAATCTATCGGGATGGAGGAAATATGCTGGCCACGGAATTACACCGAAAGGAGACTGCTACGAATAGCATTCTCCACAATTCCAGCTCACACTTTCCTCCCACTATATCTAATATACCGAAAGGGGAGTTCCTCAGGCTCAAGAGGAATTGCTCCGATGTGGAAACCTACCGACATAGAAGCGAGGAGGTTACCATCCGTCTCAAGGAACGAGGATATAGTCATAGGTCCATCAAAAAAGCACGTAATTCCCTTTTAAAGACAAGTAGAAACTCACTTATTTTTCAAGAGAAAAAGGAAAGTGATCAGGAGGAACTCAGATTTGTGGGAGACTTTTGTCAGGAATGGAGACACCTTAAGAATGGTATACAAAAACATTGGCATGTGCTTCTATCTGACCCAGATCTGGCGACCAACTTGGGAGACAAGGTCTCCATGAGCTGGAGGAGGTCACCTAACGAAGGATCATTGGGTACAAAGCCATTATCAGCGGAACCCCTCTATATCTCCTACAGTGAGGGGTACTTTCCCGTCTGGATCATGCAGGGCCTGTAATTTTATCTTACCGACACAGGAAATTACTGATAAATTTGGCAAGCAACATAGGATTAATGATTTCTTCAACTGTAAAACAACTAATGTGGTTTACTGTCTTCAGTGCCTATGTGGAAAAAGATATGTTGGCATAACCACACGCATGTTTAAACAGCGCATACTTGAACATGCAGGCACTATTAGAAATGTGGACAGAGACCTGCAGAACTTTCGACAGATCACGACGGTGGCGAGACATTTTCTCCTACACCGCCAGGATAAATCCCACAAGATGCAAGTTTTTGGCCTGGAGAAGGTTAAACTTGGTATTAGAGGAGGGGATATAATGCAGGAACTACTGAAAAAGGAGAGCCAGTGGACCTACATGTTGGGAAGTCTTGCTCCGCTTCGACTTAATGAACACATAAATTATACGGTGTTTATATGATTAAGTGCCATCTTTTTTTGTCCTCATTTTGAATCTTTATATTTACTTTTTTTATCTACACTCTGACCACGTCTATTTTTTCACAGGTCAAACATTCCAATTATTCTTTTATCCTCCTCACTATATTTTCTTTTCTTTCTCTCCTTTATCCTATGACTCCTGTATCATTTTCTATTATCACACCCGTTTATTTACACTACATTCAAAGGGACAATTATTCACTCAACCATTTTTTATTTTATCTCTCTCCCCTTATTCCCTTTTCCTTTTTCTCCAATCCATTATATTTTTAAGTTGGTATACTCCATCACTCTGGGTTATGTTTGCCACATATTATTAACCCCCTCCCCCCCACACTTTTCCTTTCCCACCTACTCTCCTTTCAATAGACCAGTCTGATCGACCCACCAAGAATCACATATCTCTTTCACATATCACTCACTTCTTATCCCTCTTATACATTCACATTCTCAGTTTAATCTTTATCACATAACAAATACACTGCATTAGGATCAATATTTCCTTTTCCCTATTTTCCATGTTCCCTCCCCCCTTTCCCCCCTCTTCTTTTTATTATACAACACTCACATTAATCTTTTCCGTCACTTCACGGCACTTTACATTTTCATCTTTGTTCACACATTTTCAGCTGTCATTATTTCTGTCACTTATACTCACAGACATTACGGTGGGGTAGTACTGGGCTTCCTAGTGTAATTAACCAATAAGTATCCTTTAATCGCTTCATTTCATTCCTTACTGATATCTTCACAATCATTTTTATTTCTACTTTCCTACACTGTTTATATATTTATTCTTATTTATTTAGTTATATTCCCTCCCAACACATATTCATATATATCTACTTCAGTTGAAGCACATTTGTTTGCACACTTGGATCACACAGCGTTTTTTTATATTTATATTTTTTATTATCTATATTCATTTTTATTTTCATATTCAGTTGTATTTTTAAACTTTCTTTATTTTTATATTCACATTTATATTTATATCCGTATATTTCGTAATATTTATATTTATAGTTATATTTATACCTACGTATATATACATATATATTGTTCCACCACTATTGAACCTCCAATTTTGATTTGATGTCTCTGATACCCTTCCAAGGATGTTTGTAATCAGTAATCATTAGATAAGGATCAGTCTCTAATTTGTAATACAGGTGTGTTGGGTAACACGCAACACATGGATTTACATACTAGCAAGAGCATTGGCTAGTGCTCCTGTTTTAAGCACGTCACCTGAACACCACTATAGCCTGCAAGGTGAGCAAGCCTTTGTGGTGAAACGTACGTCCTATCCGGCTACATGGGCTCCCCACTGCAGGGGGAGCCGTGACCAGCAGCATGAGCATACAGCGCATAAGTGGCTTTGAACGGCGGACAACGGCCGAACGGTATCCCCTTCTTCTTTCTCCCTTTTCCGGTTTTGACGGAGGCTCTGGCTCGGTGGCGCATCCGAATCCTGCAAGGCCTCGGCATCAGGGTTCGCCTAACACCACTTACGGGACCACGAGCCGCCGCCAGTTCTCTTCCTGTCTCTCACGGCACCACCCGCGGTCTCACTCTCATCTGTCCTCCGCTCTCGGATGAGGTCAGATAGCAGAAGAGATCCCCGGATAAAGTGCTCACAGTTCCTTCTTTCTTCGGTTCCCTTATTTTCTTTCTCCACTTTCCACAGTTAATCATTTATATTTCTCTACAAGTGGGAATTTTCCCCTTCTGCATGGCAACTTAATAGCAGTTTAAATCATGTGTTATATTGAAATATAATTGGCAGTACACATACAATTTGATACTGCCTTGCAGATTTAACTATGCGGCAGAAATGTATACAATATGATCTTGCCAACTGTTGCTAACACACTTTACTAGCTTGTCAGGCCATTTGTGTGCATTCAATTGTCATCTCAAACAGCTAATTAATCAGGCTGTTTGGGGGATTTTTTCAAGCAGATTTAACTATGCGGCAGGAACTTATACAATATGATCTTGCCAACTGTTGCCAACACATCTAACTAGCTTGTCAGGCCACTTGTGTGTATTCAATTGTCATCTCAATCAGCTAATTCAATAGGCTGTTTGGGGGATTTTTCAATTTCCAATATCTTTCTTCTTCTCTCATTTCTATTTTTTCCATATGTACAATTATCATTTGTCCCGTGGCGCATTTGGACCCTGCAATGCCTTTTGGCATCAAGGTTCACCTAACACCACGTGAGGATTAAAGGTATTCGTGCATCTCGTTTTTTTCTGGACACAGCTCACCCTCCCACTCTCATCTGCCCTCCGCTCTCAGATGAGGTCAGACAGCAGAAGGGATAAGTGAACTAGAGTGCCCATTTTTCTACCATTCTGTCTCATTTGTCTTGTCTAGATATCATGTGCGAATAGTCACATGCACACGTGATACTCATGATACCACAATTAAATTTATCAATGTAGGGTCGGCACAATATTATATTGTTCTGCAAAAAGGGAGATTATGCCATGTTAATCCTTGATTGTATATATTGTATACTCTTCATGATATGCCCAGCCAGCAGGTTGGGTAGCCACAGGGGAGGTGTGCCAATTCAACTTTCATAACTGTGTTATTTAAACTAGGATTCAGATGAACATGTTAATTGTATTTGCATATCCTCTCCTAGCCACAGGATTTGATGACCGTTAATATATCATGTATGCTACTGGCTGGAATGCAGACAGATTACTGTCTTTTGAGTTGTAGATGAATTATAGACTCAATATTTTATGATTACATATGATTTTGTCTAAATTTTTGCCACAAGGACAAATTTTATGTCCAATATTATTATTTTTCTGGGGGAATTGTGTATACATTATTTGAGTTATATTACCCCTCATATATTTTAGTCTAAATTTGATAAATAAAGGTTATGTTTTAATTTAGATTCAACATTTCATCATTACACATTTATATTTGTTTAAAAAAGAGTGCTCCAAACAAAGGAATTTTCTTTTATCGGTGTTCTGTGGGCTTTACCACACATGTCGGTTATTTGTGTAGTTGTTACATTATTCCTGGAGCACCTCCAACATAACGGATAGCTATCCATTGGGGTCTAATCTGTGTCAGTTGGTTTTTTCTCTGAATAATTTATCATATTTCAGTCTGGTGCGGGATATTTGCCAGTTTTTTCACAAGTTATCAAATGTCACAAAATCGTTAAAGCTCCTGTTCAAAAATGATGCTCCGAAATCAACTTCTGTCACCTCAGTGCTACATATTGGAATGGTTCCTAAAGTTTAAAGCAGAAATTGGGGCACTTTTGAAATTTTCATTTTTGACCAATTCGATAGTTCCGGGGCTTAGGTAAGTTATCATATGTCACAAAACCGTTAA